>NW_025746883.1:70000-82478 GCF_021184085.1 Oncorhynchus gorbuscha
GAGAGTAAGCGAGAGAGGAGAGAGTAAGCGAAAGAGGAGAGAGAGAAAGGAGAGAGTAAGCGAGAGAGGAGAGAGTAAGCGAGAGAGGAGAGAGTAAGCGAGAGAGGAGAGAGACTAAGAGAAAGAGCAGGAGGGGAAGAGAGAGAAAGGAGAGAGTAAGCGAGAGAGGAGAGAGAGAAAGGAGAGAGTAAGCGAGAGAGGAGAGAGAGAAAGGAGAGAGTAAGCGAGAGAGGAGAGAGAGAAAGGAGAGAGTAAGCAGAGAGTAAGCGAGAGTAGCGAGAGAGAAAGGAGAGAGTAAGCGAGAGAGAGAGAGAGAGAGAGAGAAAGGAGAGAGTAAGCGAGAGAGAGAGGAGAGAGAGAAAGGAGAGAGGAGAGAGAGTAAGCGAGAGAGGAGAGAGAGAAAGGAGAGAGTAAGCGAGAGAGAGAGGAGAGAGTAAGCGAGAGAGAGAGGAGAGAGAGAAAGGAGAGAGTAAGCGAGAGAGAGAGAGAGAGAGAGAAAGGAGAGAGTAAGCGAGAGAGAGAGAGAGAAAGGAGAGAGTAAGCGAGAGAGAGAGGAGAGAGAGAAAGGAGAGAGTAAGCGAGAGAGAGAGGAGAGAGAGAAAGGAGAGAGTAAGCGAGAGAGAGTAAGCGAGAGAGAGAGGAGAGAGTAAGCGAGACAGGAGAGAGAGAAAGGAGAGAGGAGAGAGAGAGGAGAGAGTAAGCGAGAGAGAAAGGAGAGAGTAAGCGAGAGAGAAAGGAGAGAGTAAGCGAGAGAGAAGAGAGAGAAAGGAGGGAGTAAGCGAGAGAGAAAGGAGAGAGTAAGCGAGAGAGAAAGGAGAGAGTAAGCGAGAGAGAAAGGAGAGAGAGAAAGAAGAGAGTAAGCGAGAGAGAGGAGAGAGAGAAAGGAGAGAGAGAGGAGAGAGAGAAAGGAGAGAGTGAGGAGAGAGAGAGGAGAGAAAGGAGAGAGTAAGCGAGAGAGAGAGAGGAGAGAGAGAAAGGAGAGAGTAAGCGAGAGAGAGAGGAGAGAGAGAAAGGAGAGAGTAAGCGAGAGAGAGAGGAGAGAGAGAAAGGAGAGAGTAAGCGAGAGAGAGAGGAGAGAGAGAGGAGAGAGAGAGAGAGTAAGCGAGAGAGAGAGAGAGAGAGTAAGCGAGAGAGAGAGAGAGGAGAGAGAGATCTCTGTATTGTTAATATTTCACTGTTGTTTATTATCTACTTCACTTGCTACAGGCAATGTAAACATGTTTCCCATGACAATAAAACCCTTAAATTGAATTTGAATTGAGAGAAACAGACAGAGAGAGAGAGAGAGTGTAAGACAGACAGATGGGCTGGCTGGATGGTACCTATGAGAGGTTACCCACAACATTCCTTACCCTTTTCCCATCATCCCCTGCTTCCCTGGACATCACGTTGGTCTAAAACAACAAGAGAGGTGACCATCAGAAAACACAATGAAGTGACAGACAGATGGAGAGAGGAAGAGAGCTCTGTGTGTCGCTTCTCTGAAGGTTATCTAGCAGGACAGTTGTCTAGTTTTGTGTTGCTTCTCTAAAGGTTATCTAGAAGGACAGTTGTCTACTGGTGTGTCGCTTCTCTAAAGGTTATCTAGCAGGACAGTTGTCTACTGGTGTGTCGCTTCTCTGAAGGTTATCTAGCAGGACAGTTGTCTAGTTGTGTGTCGCTTCTCTAAAGGTTATCTAGCAGGACAGTTGTCTACTGGTGTGTCGCTTCTCTTAAGGTTATTTAGCAGGACAGTTGTCTACTGGTGTGTCGCTTCTCTGAAGGTTATCTAGCAGGACAGTTGTCTACTGGTGTGTCGCTTCTCTAAAGGTTATCTAGCAGGACAGTTGTCTACTGGTGTGTCGCTTCTCTAAAGGTTATCTAGCAGGACAGTTGTCTGGTTGTGTGTTGCTTCTCTAAAGGTTATCTAGCAGGACAGTTGTCTGGTTGTGTGTTGCTTCTCTGAAGGTTATCTAGCAGGACAGTTGTCTACTGGTGTGTCGCTTCTCTAAAGGTTATCTAGCAGGACAGTTGTCTGGTTGTGTGTTGCTTCTCTAAAGGTTATCTAGCAGGACAGTTGTCTGGTTGTGTGTTGCTTCTCTGAAGGTTATCTAGCAGGACAGTTGTCTACTGGTGTGTCGCTTCTCTAAAGGTTATCTAGCAGGACAGTTGTCTGGTTGTGTGTCGCTTCTCTAAAGGTTACAGTTGAAGTCGGAAGTTTACATACACTTAGGTTGGAGTCATTAAAACTCGTTTTTTCAACCACTCCACAAATGTCTTGTTAACAAACTATAGTTTTGACAAGTTGGTTAGGACATCTACTTTGTGCATGACACACGTCATTTTTCCAACAATTGTATACAGACAGATTATTTCACTTATAATTCACTGTATCACAATTGCAGTGGGTCAGAAGTTTACATACACTAAGATGACAGTGCCTTTAAATAGCTTGGAAAATTCCAGAAAACGATGTCATGTCTTTAGAAGCTCCTGATAGGCTAATTGACAACATTTGAGTCAATTGGAGGAGTACCTGTGGATGTATTTCAAGGCTCAGTGCCTCTTTGCTTGATACCATGGGGAAATAAAAAGAAATCAGTCAAGACCTCAGAAAAACAATTGTAGACGTCCACAAGTCTGGTTTATCCTTGGGAGCAATTTCCAAATGCCTGAAGGTACCACGTAAATCTGTACAAACAATATTACGCAAGTATAAACACCATGGGACCACACAGCCGTCATACCGCTCAGGAGATGAACGTACGTTGTTGCTAAAAGTGCAAATCAATGCCAGAACAACAGCAAAGGACCTTGTGAAGATGTTGGATGAAACAGGTATAAATGTATCTACATCCACAGTAAAACGAGTCCTATATTGACATAACCTGAAAGGCCGCTCAGCAAGGAAGAAGCCACTGCTCCAAAACCGCCATAAAAATGCCAACTACAGTTTGCATCTGCACATGGGGACAAAGATCGTACTTTTTGGAGAAATGTCCACTGGTCTGATGAAACAAAAATATAACTGTTTGGCCATAATGACCATCGTTATGTTTGGAGGAAAGGGGGAGGCTTGCAAGCTGAAGAACACCATCCTAACCGTGAAGCACGTGGGTGGCAGCATCATGTTGTGGGGGTGCTTTACTGCAGGAGGGACTGGTTCGCTTCACAACATGGATGGCATGAGGCTGGAAAATGATGTGGATATATTGAAGCAACATCTCAAGACATCAGTTAGGAAGTTAAAGCTTGGTCGCAAATGGGTCTTCCAAATTGACAATGACCCCAAGCATACTCCCAACATTGTGGCAAAATGGCTTGAGGACAACAAAATCAAAGTATTGGAGTGGCCATCACAAAGCCCTGACCTCAATCCCATAGAAAATTTGTTGGCAGAACTGAAAAAGCGTGGTCCTACAAAAAGGAGGCCTACAAACCTGACTCAGTTACACCAGCTCTGTCAGGAGGAAGGGCCAACATTCAACCAACTTATTGTGGGAAACTTGTAGAAGTCTACCTGAAGCGTTTGACCCAAGTTTACATTTTTATTTTTATTTTTATGGCTGCAGGGGCAGTATTGAGTAGCTTGGATGAAAAGGTGCCCATTGTAAACGGTCAGCTCCTCGGTCTCAGTTGCTAATATATGCATATTAGTATTAGTATTGGATAGAAAATACTCTAAAGTTTCAAAAACTGTCAAATATTGTCTGTGAGTATATAACAGAACTGATATTGCAGGCGAAACCCTGAGGAAAATCAAAACAGGAAGTGGCTTCTTTTTTTTGAAATCTCCATGTTCCATAGCCTCCCTTTGCTGGATTTATAGAGATATGAACCAGATTCCTTTTCCTATCGCTTTCTCAAGGTGTCAACAGTCTTCAGACATAGTTTCAGGCTTTTATTTTGAAAAATGAGACAGAACGATAACATGGCGTCAAGTGGTCACATAACTTTTGCTCGCGCAACAGAATTTGGACAGCCATTGTTTTCCCCTCTCCTACTGTGAAAGACATGTGCGGTTGATATATTATCAATTATATATTTTAAAAACAACCTGAGGAGTGATTCTAAAAAACGTTTGACATGTTTCTGTGGACATTATGGAAACTATTTGGAATTTTCGTCTGCGTTGTCGTGACCGCTCTTTCCTGTGGATTTCTGAACATAACGCGACAAACAAACGGGGGTATTTTGGATCTAAAAATAATCTTTATGGAACAAAAGGAACATTTGTTGTGTAACTGGGAGTCTCGTGAGTGAAAACATCCGAAGATCATCAAAGGTAAACGATTCATTTGATTGCTTTTCTGATTTTCGTGACCGAGCTACCTGATGCTAAGTGTAGCATCGCACGATAAACTTACACAAACGCTTGGATTGCTTTTGCCGTAAAGCATAATTTCAAAATCTGACACGACAAGTGAATTAACAAAAGGCTAAGCTGTGTTTTCCTATATTGCACTTGTGATTTCATTAATATAAATATTTGTAGTAATATTTATTGTATGTAGCGCTATGCTATTCAGCGGTTGTTGATGACACTTATCCCGATATCGGGATTGAAGCCATAACAATTTAAAGGCAATGCTACCAAATACTAATTAAGTGTATGTAAACTTCTGAGTTCACCAAAATTGGGTTTGTTTTCGAATTCTTTGTGGCTCTGTGTAATCTGAGGGAAATATGTATCTCTAATATGGTCATACATTTGGCAGGAGGTCAGGAAGTGCAGCTCAGTTTCCACATCATTTTGTGGGCAGTGAGCTCATAGCCTGTCTCTCCCCTCTCACCAGCAGCTACTATAAAATAACACACAACCAACCAACCCCATTAACAGGTCTGAGGTCATATTCTGTGTGATGTCACTGACTGACCTGTGCGAGGGAGGTGCTTCGCCCCCTCCCGGTCTCCGTGGTGACCCTGTCCCCGCCCCTCCCTCTCTGTGAAGAGATACACTTGTAGCAGCTCCAGACCTGCAGCAACCTGGGCTCCGCGTGGCCACTCCCCTTCCTCTGCAGACACTGGCAGTGGTACAGGTGGCCGCAGCTACACACACACACACACACACACACACACACACACACACACACACACACACACACACACACACACACACACACACACACACACACACACACACACACACACAGAGATCCAAAAGGTGTTAACAGCATTCATCATATCATTGTACTGTAAATATATCTGACACCATTCCTCCTCTATCAGAACATTGTACTGTAAACAGATCTGACACCATTCCTCCTCTATCAGAACATTGTACTGTAAATATATGACACCATTCATCCTCTATCAGAACATTGTACTGTAAATATATCTGACACCATTCCTCCTCTATCAGAACATTGTACTGTAAACAGATGAGACACCATTCCTCCTCTATCAGAACATTGTACTGTAAATATATCTGACACCATTCCTCCTCTATCAGAACATTGTAAATAGATCTGTAAACAGATGTAAACAGATGAGACACCATTCCTCCTCTATCAGAGACACCATTCCTCCTCTATCAGAACATTGTACTGTAAACAGATGAGACACCACTCCTCCTCTATCAGAACATTGTACTGTAAACAGATGAGACACCATTCCTCCTCTATCAGAACATTGTACTGTAAACAGATGAGACACCATTCCTCCTCTATCAGAACATTGTACTGTAAATATATCTGACACCATTCCTCCTCTATCAGAACATTGTACTGTAAACAGATGAGACACCATTCCTCCTCTATCAGAACATTGTACTGTAAACAGATGAGACACCACTCCTCCTCCATCAGAACATCGTACTGAGAGTGTTGTGGTGATGACCTGAATATGATGATGTCATCTGGGCTGTCCTGCCGTCTCCTGTACTGCTGCAGGCAGATGTTACAGTGGTCCTGACGGGGGTGGAGCCCCCTGCTGACCGCCTCCTGTACTCTGCAGGTGAGACAGGGACCAGTGGAGGTCATGGTTCAACAGACTGGTGGTCGTCTCCAGTAACGTCTGGGGGAGGGGAGAGAACTATTTGATGCAATGTATCCTGGTCCCAGATCAGTTTGTGCTCTGGACAAATGTTTGAAAGAGAACGGATGGATTTACTGTTCTCTTCTCCTGGAAATTATTTCTCACAGAATCAAACATTCACACAAAATCTCAGTCATCCTCTCTAGTCTCTCAGCATGTTAAATAGTACTGTACAACCCACCAGTCATCCTCTCTAGTCTCTCATGTTAAATAGTACTGTACAACCCACCAGTCATCCTCTAGTCTCTCAGCATGTTAAATAGTACTGTACAACCCACCAGTCATCCTCTCTACTCTCTCAGCATGTTAAATAGTACTGTACAACCCACCAGTCATCCTCTAGTCTCTCAGCATGTTAAATAGTACTGTACAACCCACCAGTCATCCTCTCTAGTCTCTCATGTTAAATAGTACTGTACAACCCACCAGTCATCCTCTCTAGTCTCTCAGCATGTTAAATAGTACTGTACAACCCACCAGTCATCCTCTAGTCTCTCAGCATGTTAAATAGTACTGTACAACCCACCAGTCATCCTCTAGTCTCTCATGTTAAATAGTACTGTACAACCCACCAGTCATCCTCTCTACTCTCTCAGCATGTTAAATAGTACTGTACAACCCACCAGTCATCCTCTAGTCTCTCATGTTAAATAGTACTGTACAACCCACCAGTCATCCTCTCTAGTCTCTCATGTTAAATAGTACTGTACAACCCACCAGTCATCCTCTCTAGTCTCTCATGTTAAATAGTACTGTACAACCCACCAGTCATCCTCTCTAGTCTCTCATGTTAAATAGTACTGTACAACCCACCAGTCATCCTCTAGTCTCTCATGTTAAATAGTACTGTACAACCCACCAGTCATCCTCTCTAGTCTCTCATGTTAAATAGTACTGTACAACCCACCAGTCATCCTCTAGTTAAAATAGTACTGTACAACCCACCAGTCATCCTCTCTAGTCTCTCATGTTAAATAGTACTGTACAACCCACCAGTCATCCTCTCTACTCTCTCAGCATGTTAAATAGTACTGTACAACCCACCAGTCATCCTCTAGTCTCTCAGCATGTTAAATAGTACTGTACAACCCACCAGTCATCCTCTCTACTCTCTCAGCATGTTAAATAGTACTGTACAACCCACCAGTCATCCTCTCTAGTCTCTCAGCATGTTAAATAGTACTGTACAACCCACCAGTCATCCTCTAGTCTCTCATGTTAAATAGTACTGTACAACCCACCAGTCATCCTCTCCTAGTCTCTCAGCATGTTAAATAGTACTGTACAACCCACCAGTCATCCTCTAGTCTCTCATGTTAAATAGTACTGTACAACCCACCAGTCATCCTCTCTAGTCTCTCATGTTAAATAGTACTGTACAACCCACCAGTCATCCTCTCTAGTCTCTCAGCATGTTAAATAGTACTGTACAACCCACCAGTCATCCTCTCTAGTCTAGTCTCTCATGTTAAATAGTACTGTACAACCCACCAGTCATCAGTCTCTCATGTTAAATAGTACTGTACAACCCACCAGTCACCCTCTCTAGTCTCTCAAATAGCATGTTAAATAGTACTGTACAACCCACCAGTCATCCTCTCTAGTCTCTCAGTCTCTCATGTTAAATAGTACTGTACAACCCACCAGTCATCCTCTCTAGTCTCTCATGTTAAATAGTACTGTACAACCCACCAGTCATCCTCTCTAGTCTCTCATGTTAAATAGTACTGTACAACCCACCAGTCATCCTCTCTAGTCTCTCATGTTAAATAGTACTGTACAACCCACCAGTCATCCTCTAGTCTCTCATGTTAAATAGTACTGTACAACCCACCAGTCATCCTCTCTACTCTCTCAGCATGTTAAATAGTACTGTACAACCCACCAGTCATCCTCTCTAGTCTCTCATGTTAAATAGTACTGTACAACCCACCAGTCATCCTCTCTAGTCTCTCATGTTAAATAGTACTGTACAACCCACCAGTCATCCTCTCTAGTCTCTCAGCATGTTAAATAGTACTGTACAACCCACCAGTCATCCTCTCTACTCTCATGTTAAATAGTACAGCATGTTAAATAGTACTGTACAACCCACCAGTCATCCTCTCTCAGTCTCTCTCAGCATGTTAAATAGTACTGTACAACCCACCAGTCATCCTCTAGTCTCTCATGTTAAATAGTACTGTACAACCCACCAGTCATCCTCTAGTCTCTCATGTTAAATAGTACTGTACAACCCACCAGTCATCCTCTCTAGTCTCTCAGCATGTTAAATAGTACTGTACAACCCACCAGTCATCCTCTCTAGTCTCTCAGCATGTTAAATAGTACTGTACAACCCACCAGTCATCCTCTCTAGTCTCTCAGCATGTTAAATAGTACTGTACAACCCACCAGTCATCCTCTAGTCTCTCATGTTAAATAGTACTGTACAACCCACCAGTCATCCTCTCTAGTCTCTCAGCATGTTAAATAGTACTGTACAACCCACCAGTCATCCTCTAGTCTCTCATGTTAAATAGTACTGTACAACCCACCAGTCATCCTCTCTAGTCTCTCATGTTAAATAGTACTGTACAACCCACCAGTCATCCTCTCTAGTCTCTCATGTTAAATAGTACTGTACAACCCACCAGTCACCCTCTCTAGTCTCTCATGTTAAATAGTACTGTACAACCCACCAGTCATCCTCTAGTCTCTCAGCATGTTAAATAGTACTGTACAACCCACCAGTCATCCTCTCTAGTCTCTCAGCATGTTAAATAGTACTGTACAACCCACCAGTCATCCTCTCTAGTCTCTCAGCATGTTAAATAGTACTGTACAACCCACCAGTCATCCTCTCTAGTCTCTCATGTTAAATAGTACTGTACAACCCACCAGTCATCCTCTCTAGTCTCTCATGTTAAATAGTACTGTACAACCCACCAGTCATCCTCTAGTCTCTCATGTTAAATAGTACTGTACAACCCACCCATCCTCTAGTCATCTCATGTTAAATAGTACTGTACAACCCACCAGTCATCCTCTCTAGTCTCTCATGTTAAATAGTACTGTACAACCCACCAGTCATCCTCTCTAGTCTCTCATGTTAAATAGTACTGTACAACCCACCAGTCATCCTCTAGTCTCTCATGTTAAATAGTACTGTACAACCCACCAGTCATCCTCTAGTCTCTCATGTTAAATAGTACTGTACAACCCACCAGTCATCCTCTCTACTCTCTCAGCATGTTAAATAGTACTGTACAACCCACCAGTCATCCTCTAGTCTCTCATGTTAAATAGTACTGTACAACCCACCAGTCATCCTCTAGTCTCTCATGTTAAATAGTACTGTACAACCCACCAGTCATCCTCTCTAGTCTCTCATGTTAAATAGTACTGTACAACCCACCAGTCATCCTCTCTACTCTCTCAGCATGTTAAATATTACTGTACAACCCACCAGTCATCCTCTCTACTCTCTCAGCATGTTAAATAGTACTGTACAACCCACCAGTCATCCTCTAGTCTCTCATGTTAAATAGTACTGTACAACCCACCAGTCATCCTATCTCTCAATGTTAAATAGTATGTAATAATCTCTCATATGCCATTTAGTCAGTTAAATAGTACGCTTTTATCTCAAAAATAGTACTGTACAACCCACCAGTCATCTTACAGTGTTAAATAGTACTGTACAACCCACCAGTCATCCTCTACATTTAAATAGTACTACAACCCACCAGTCATCCTCTCTAGTCTCTCATGTTAAATAGTACTGTACAACCCACCAGTCATCCTCTCTAGTCTCTCATGTTAAATAGTACTGTACAACCCACCAGTCATCCTCTAGTCTCATGTTAAATAGTACTGTACAACCCACCAGTCATCCTCTCTAGTCTCTCATGTTAAATAGTACTCAACCCACCAGTACCAACTGAGTCATCCTCACATGTTAAATAGTACTGTACCCCACCAGTCATCCTCTAGTCTCTCAGTTAAATAGTACTGTACAACCCACCAGTCATCCTCTCTAGTCTCTCATGTTAAATAGTACTGTACAACCCACCAGTCATCCTCTCTAGTCATCCTCAACCCACCAGTCATCCTCTCTCAGCATGTTAAATAGTACTGTACAACCCACCAGTCATCCTCTAGTCTCTCATGTTAAATAGTCTCATCCTCTAGCATGTTAAATAGTACTGTACAACCCACCAGTCATCCTCTCTAGTCTCTCATGTTAAATAGTACTGTACAACCCACCAGTCATCCTCTAGTCTCTCATGTTAAATAGTACTGTACAACCCACCAGTCATCCTCTAGTCTCTCAGTCATGTTAAATAGTACTGTACAACCCACCAGTCATCCTCTCTAGTCTCTCATGTTAAATAGTACTGTACAACCCACCAGTCATCCTCTCTCTCATGTCTCTCATGTTAAATAGTACTGTACAACCCACCAGTCATCCTCTCTAGTCTCTCAGCATGTTAAATAGTACTGTACAACCCACCAGTCATCCTCTCTAGTCTCTCATGTTAAATAGTACTGTACAACCCACCAGTCATCCTCTCTAGTCTCTCATGTTAAATAGTACTGTACAACCCACCAGTCATCCTCTAGTCTCTCATGTTAAATAGTACTGTACAACCCACCAGTCATCCTCTCTAGTCTCTCATGTTAAATAGTACTGTACAACCCACCAGTCATCCTCTCTAGTCTCTCATGTTAAATAGTACTGTACCCAATCCCACCAGTCACAACCCACCAGTCATCTCTCTAGTCTCTCATGTTAAATAGTACTGTACAACCCACCAGTCATCCTCTCTAGTCTCTCATGTTAAATAGTACTGTACAACCCACCAGTCATCCTCTCTAGTCTCTCATGTTAAATAGTACTGTACAACCCACCAGTCATCCTCTCTCATGTTAAATAGTACTGTCAACCCACCAGTCATCCTTAAATGTTAAATAGTACTGTACAACCCACCAGTCATCCTCTCTAGTCTCTCATGTTTAAATAGTACTGTACAACCCACCAGTCATCCTCTCTAGTCTCTCATGTTAAATAGTACTGTACAACCCACCAGTCATCCTCTAGTCTCTCATGTTAAATAGTACTGTACAACCCACCAGTCATCCTCTCTAGTCTCTCATGTTAAATAGTACTGTACAACCCACCAGTCATCCTCTCTAGTCTCTCAGCATGTTAAATAGTACTGTACAACCCACCAGTCATCCTCTCTAGTCTCTCATGTTAAATAGTACTGTACAACCCACCAGTCATCCTCTCTAGTCTCTCATGTTAAATAGTACTGTACAACCCACCAGTCATCCTCTCTAGTCTCTCATGTTAAATAGTACTGTACAACCCACCAGTCATCCTCTAGTCTCTCATGTTAGTCTCTCATGTTAATGTTAAATAGTACTGTACAACCCACCAGTCATCCTCTCTAGTCTCTCATGTTAAATAGTACTGTACAACCCACCAGTCATCAGTCTCTCAGCATGTTAAATAGTACTGTACAACCCACCAGTCATCCTCTAGTCTCTCATGTTAAATAGTACTGTACAACCCACCAGTCATCCTCTCTACCAGTCATCCTCCTAGTCTCTCTAGTCATGTTAAATAGTACTGTACAACCCACCAGTCATCCTCTAGTCTCTCATGTTAAATAGTACTGTACAACCCACCAGTCATCCTCTCTAGTCTCTCAGCATGTTAAATAGTACTGTACAACCCACCAGTCATCCTCTAGTCTCTCATGTTAAATAGTACTGTACAACCCACCAGTCATCCTCTAGTCTCTTAAATCACAACCCACCAGCATGTTAAAATAGTACTGTACAACCCACCAGTCATCCTCTCTTAAATAGTACTGTAGTCTCTCATGTTAAATAGTACTGTACAACCCACCAGTCATCCTCTAGTCTCTCATGTTAAATAGTACTGTACAACCCACCAGTCATCCTCTAGTCTCTCATGTTAAATAGTACTGTACAACCCACCAGTCATCCTCTCTAGTCTCTCATGTTAAATAGTACTGTACAACCCACCAGTCATCCTCTAGTCTCTCATGTTAAATAGTACTGTACAACCCACCAGTCATCCTCTCTAGTCTCTCAGCATGTTAAATAGTACTGTACAACCCACCAGTCATCCTCTCTAGTCTCTCATGTTAAATAGTACTGTACAACCCACCAGTCATCCTCTCTAGTCTCTCATGTTAAATAGTACTGTACAACCCACCAGTCCACCAGTCATGTCTCTCATGTTAAATAGTACTGTACAACCCACCAGTCATCCTCTCTAGTCTCTCATGTTAAATAGTACTGTACAACCCACCAGTCATCCTCTCTAGTCTCTCATGTTAAATAGTACTGTACAACCCACCAGTCATCCTCTCTAGTCTCTCATGTTAAATAGTACTGTACAACCCACCAGTCATCCTCTCTAGTCTCTCATGTTAAATAGTACTGT
>NW_025746884.1:7500-17500 GCF_021184085.1 Oncorhynchus gorbuscha
GTCTACATCCACTCTAGGTTCCGGATCATTCTACAGTCTGACTGATCCCAATCCCACACTGTACAGTCTACATCCACTCTACGTTCCGGATCATTCTACAGTCTGACTGATCCCAATCCCACACTGTACAGTCTACATCCACTCTACGTTCCGGATCATTCTACAGTCTGACTGATCCCAATCCCACACTGTACAGTCTACATCCACTCTACGTTCCGGATCATTCTACAGTCTGACAAATCATGTTGGAGAACAAGGATTTCAATGTGTCAACATGTAACGCCTGGGAAATATTCTCTATTTCACACACACACACACACACACACACACACACACACACACACACACACACACACACACACACACACACACACACACACACACACACACACACACACACACACACACACACACACACACACACACACACACACACACACACACACACACACACACACACACTCTACTGTACAGTAGTGGGTCTGTTAAATAGTTCTATTGAGCAGTTAAATGTCAGCTGTGACCACAGACATTGTGTTTTGTCCCAAACGGCACCCTGTATAGTGCACTGCCTTTGACAAGGGCCTATAGGGAAACCCATAGGGCTCTGATCAGACGAGGGCACTATATAGGAATAGGGCTCTGGTCTAAAGTAGTGCACTATATAGGGAATAGGGCTCTGGTCAGAAGTAGTGCACTATATAGGGAATAGGGCTCTGGTCTAATGTAGTGCACTATATAGGGAATAGGGCTCTGGTCAGAAGTAGTGCACTATATAGGGAATAGGGCTCTGGTCAGAAGTAGTGCACTACATTGGGAATAGTGCTCTGGTCAGGAGTAGTGCACTATATAGGGAATAGTGTGCCATTTGGAACACCGTTATTGTGCTGTTGCAGAGAGCAGTAGAGGGCGTGTGGCAGCGAGGGGTCATGACAGGGGACAGTAGGATTCAAGGTCACGGAGCCTGCTACAATGTCTTGTTGTACTGAGAGACAATCCTCCTATCAATGAGACTGGAGGGTGAGGTTGGAGGGACTGGGGAGGGTGGAGGGACTGGGGAGGCTGGAGGCACTGGGGAGGGTGGAGGGACTGGGGAGGCTGAAGGCACTAGGGAGGGTGGAGGGACTGGGGAGGGTGGAGGCACTGGGGAGGGTGGAGGCACTGGGAGGGGTGGAGGGACTGGGGAGGGGGGTGGTGGGACTGGGGAGGGTGGAGGGACTGGGGAGGGTGGAGGACCTGGGGAGGGTGGAGGCACCGGGAGGGGTGGTGGGACTGGGGAGGGTGGAGGGACTGGGGAGGGTGGAGGCACTGGGGAGGGTGGAGGCACTGGGAGGGGTGGAGGGACTGGGGAGGGGTGGTGGGACTGGGGAGGGTGGAGGGACTGGGGAGGGTGGAGGGACTGGGGAGGCTAGAGGCACTGGGAGGGTGGAGGGACTGGGGAGGGGTGGAGGGACTGGGGAGGGTGGAGGGACTGGGGAGGGTGGAGGCCCTGGGGAGGGTGGAGGCACTGGGAGGGGTGGAGGGACTGGGGAGGGGTGGAAGGACTGGGGAGGATGGTGGGACTGGGGAGGCTGGAGGCACTGGGAGGGGTGGAGGGACTGGGGGGTCACATGATGAAATGTTAGAGCTTAGTGTGGGGTTTAGAGGTCACATGATGAAATGTTAGAGCCTAGTGTGGGGTTTAGAGGTCACATGATGAAATGTTAGAGCTTAGTGTGGGGTTTAGAGGTCACATGATGAAATGTTAGAGCCTAGTGTGGGGTTTAGAGGTCACATGATGAAAGGTCAGATCTTAGTGTGGGGGTTAGAGGTCACATGATGAAAGGTTAGATCTTAGTGTGGGGGTTAGAGGTCACATGATGAAAGGTTAGATCTTAGTGTGGGGTTTAGAGGTCACATGATGAAAGGTCAGATCTTAGTGTGGGGGTTAGAGGTCACATGATGAAAGGTTAGATCTTAGTGTGGGGGTTAGAGGTCACATGATGAAAGGTTAGATCTTAGTGTGGGGGTTAGAGGTCACATGATGAAATGTTAGAGCCTAGTGTGAGGTTTAGAGGTCACATGATGAAAGGTTAGATCTTAGTGTGGGGGTTAGAGGTCACATGATGAAAGGTTAGATCTTAGTGTGGGGGTTAGAGGTCACATGATGAAAGGTTAGATCTTAGTGTGGGGGTTAGAGGTCACATGATGAAAGGTTAGATCTTAGTGTGGGGGGGTTAGAGGTCACATGATGAAAGGTTAGATCTTAGTGTGGGGGTTAGAGGTCACATGATGAAAGGTTAGATCTTAGTGTGGGGTTAGAGGTCACATGATGAAAGGTTATGGTTGAAGTAGTCAATAATATCTATACTGCCATTCATTCATTCCTTCTCTCTCCCTCCAATTCAATTTAATTTAATTCAATTCATTGGGCTTTCTTGGCATGGGAAACATATGTTTACTTTGCCATAGCAAGTGAAATGGATAAACTAAGTAAAATAAACAATAAAACATGAACAGTAAACATTACACTCACCCAGTAGGTAAACATTACACTCACCCAGTAGGTAAACATTACACTCACCCAGTAGGTAAACATTACACTCACCCAGTAGGTAAACATTACACTCACCCAGTAGGTAAACATTACACTCACCCAGTAGGTAAACATTACACTCACCCAGTAGGTAAACATTACACTCACCCAGTAGGTAAACATTACACTCACCCAGTAGGTAAACATTACACTCACCCAGTAGGTAAACATTACACTCACCCAGTAGGTAAACATTACACTCACCCAGTAGGTAAACATTACACTCACCCAGTAGGTAAACATTACACTCACCCAGTAGGTAAACTTTACACTCACCCAGTAGGTAAACATTACACTCACCCAGTAGGTAAACATTACACTCACCCAGTAGGTAAACATTACACTCACCCAGTAGGTAAACATTACACTCACCCAGTAGGTAAACATTACACTCACCCAGTAGGTAAACATTACACTCACCCAGTAGGTAAACATTACACTCACCCAGTAGGTAAACATTACACTCACCCAGTAGGTAAACATTACACTCACCCAGTAGATAAACATTACACTCACCCAGTAGGTAAACATTACACTCACCCAGTAGGTAAACATTACACTCACCCAGTAGGTAAACATTACACTCACCCAGTAGGTAAACATTACACTCACCCAGTAGATAAACATTACACTCACCCAGTAGGTAAACATTACACTCACCCAGTAGGTAAACATTACACTCACCCAGTAGGTAAACATTACACTCACCCAGTAGGTAAACATTACACTCACCCAGTAGGTAAACATTACACTCACCCAATAGGTAAACATTACACTCACCCAGTAGGTAAACATTACACTCACCCAGTAGGTAAACATTACACTCACCCAGTAGGTAAACATTACACTCACCCAGTAGGTAAACATTACACTCACCCAGTAGGTAAACATTACACTCACCCAGTAGATAAACATTACACTCACCCAGTAGGTAAACATTACACTCACCCAGTAGGTAAACATTACACTCACCCAGTAGGTAAACATTACACTCACCCAGTAGGTAAACATTACACTCACCCAGTAGGTAAACATTACACTCACCCAGTAGGTAAACATTACACTCACCCAGTAGGTAAACATTACACTCACCCAGTAGGTAAACATTACACTCACCCAGTAGGTAAACATTACACTCACCCAGTAGGTAAACATTACACTCACCCAGTAGGTAAACATTACACTCACCCAGTAGATGTGGGAGTTTATCAAAATCGGATTTGTTTTCAAATTCTTTGTGGATCTGTGTAATCTGAAGGAAATATGTCTCTCTAATATGGTCATACATTGGACAGGAGGTTAGGAAGTGCAGCTCAGTTTCCACCTCATTTTGTGGGCAGTGAGCACATAGCCTGTCTTCTCTTGAGAGCCAGGTCAGCCTACGGCGGCCTTTCTCAATAGCAAGGCTATGCTCACTGAGTCTGTACATAGTCAAAGCTTTCCTTAATTTTGGGTCAGTCACAGTGGACAGGTATTCTGCCGCTGTGTACTCTCTGTGTAGGGCCAAATAGCATTCTAGTTTGCTCTGTTTTTTTGTTAATTCTTTCCAATGTGTCAAGTAATTATCTTTTTGTTTTCTCATGATTTGGTTGGGTCTAATTGTGTTGCTGTCCTGGGGCTCTGTGGGGTCTGTTTGTGTTTGTGAACAGAGCCCCAGGACCAGCTTGCTTAGGGGACTCTACTCCAGGTTCATCTCTCTGTCGGTGATGGCTTTGTTATGGAAGGTTTGGGAATCGTTCCTTTAGAGGTGGTTGTAGGATTTAACAGCTCTTTTCTGGATTTTGATAATTAGCAGATATCGGCCTAATTCTGCCTTGTGTTTTACGTTTTATTGCAAAATTCTGCATGCAGAGTCTCAATTTGGTGTTTGTCTCATTTTGTGAATTCTTCTCTATTTTCTCTCTCATCTCCCCTCTCTCTATCCCCACCTCTCTCTATCTCCCCTCTATCTCCTCTCTCTATCTCTATATCTCCCCTCTCACCATCTCCTCTGTATATATCTCCCCTCTATCTCCTCTCTATCTCCTCTCTCTATCTCCTCTCTCTATCTCATCTCCCCTCTCTCTATCTCCCCTCTATCTCCTCTCTCTATCTCCTCTCTCTATCTCCTCTCTCTATCTCATCTCCCCTCATCTCATCTCCCCTCTCTCTATCTCCCCTCTATCTCCTCTCTCTATCTCTATATCTCCCCATCTCCTCTCTATCTCCTCTCTCTATCTCCTCTCTATATCTCCCCTATATCTCCTCTCTCTATCTCCTCTCTCTATCTCATCTCCCCTCATCTCATCTCCCCTCTCTCTATCTCCCCTCTATCTCCTCTCTCTATCTCTATATCTCCCCATCTCCTCTCTATCTCCTCTCTCTATCTCCTCTCTATATCTCCCCTATATCTCCTCTCTCTATCTCCTCTCTATATCTCCCCTCTATCTCCTCTCTCTATCTCCTCTCTCCATCTCCTCTCTATATCTCCCCTCTATCTCCTCTCTCTATCTCCTCTCTATATCTCCCCTCTATATCTCCTCTCTCTATCTCCTCTCTCTTTGTGTTTTCTGCACTAACCGTTCTATGTCTTATTGGTTGTTCATTGTTGAAATGGAACTTGAAAGGAAGCATTTCATTGGACGCTGTATGCCAGGCGTATCCCGTACATACGACTAATCTAACTGGAAACTTGGCTGTTATTTTGAGTGCGAAGTGAACTTCTCTCAAACTAACTGTGGCTGTATACTGCCCTCTAGTGGTGTGATGTTATACACACACACACGCACGCACGCACGCACGCACACACGCGCACACACACACACACACACACACACACACACACACACACACACACACACACACACACACACACACACACACACACACACACACACACACACACACACACACACCATCAAATAGCAGGACAGATATATTATTTACCTTTTGTATTTTTTATTAAAATTGAAACCAAAAAGAAAGCAGAAGAAATCTAAACTTCCCATTATGTAGAGTCAGGTCAGGTGGGCAGATTTACAAGGTGTGAGCTCAGCACAGATAGCCAATCAGACTCCTTGGTGGTACTGTAATCAGCCAATCAGCCTCCTTTATGGTACTTTAATCAGCCAATCAGCCTCTTTGATGATACTTTAATCAGCCAATCAGCCTCCTTGATGGTACTTTAATCAGCCAATCAGCTTCCTTGGTGGTGCTGTAATCAGCCAATCAGCCTCCTTGGTGGTGCTGTTATCAGAATTTTACTTTAATGTATACAGTACAGTTATCACGAAGCTAGATCTTGGTTATACCATTGTTAAATCTACAAGCCTCGAAATGGCTCTAAAACACCCCCCCGAGCCAACACTAGAGTTCTGACTGGCTGACTGGCTGACTGGTTGACTGGCTGACTGACTGGCTGACTGACTGACTGGCTGACTGGCTGACTGGCTGACTGACTGACTGACTGGCTGAATGACTGGCTGGCTGACTGAATGACTGGCTGACTGACTGACTGACTGGCTGAATGACTGGCTGGCTGACTGAATGACTGGCTGACTGACTGACTGACTGACTGGCTGACTGGCTGACTGGCTGACTGACTGACTGACTGACTGACTGGTTGACTGGCTGACTGACTGACTGACTGACTGGCTGACTGACCGGCTGACTGGTTGACTGGCTGACTGACTGGCTGACTGGCTGGCTGACTGACTGACTGACTGGCTGACTGGCTGACTGACTGGCTGACTGGCTGACTGACTGACTGGCTGACTGGCTGACTGACCGGCTGACTGGTTGACTGGCTGACTGACTGACTGTCTGGCTGACTGGCTGACTGGCTGACTGACTGTCTGGCTGACTGGCTGACTGGCTCCCCAATACTGAACACTTGTATAGCAGCTAACACATTAAAGTCAGTTCTCAAAAAATTGCAGCACAAAACATTTTAAAAAAGTATGTTTTACTTTACTTTTCTTTTTTCCTCTCTAAGACAAGATAGCTAAAGCTGATCAGATAAGATACCAGAAACTAGCATGGTGTCTTTGTCTCAGACAAGATAGCTAAAGCTGATCAGATAAGATACTAGAAACTAGCATGGTGTCTTTGTCTCAGACAAGATAGCTAAAGCTGATCAGGTAAGCTACTAGAAACTAGCATGGTGTCTTTGTCTCAGACAAGATAGCTAAAGCTGATCAGATAAGCTACTAGAAACTAGCATGGTGTCTTTGTCTCAGACAAGATAGCTAAAGCTGATCAGGTAAGCTACTAGAAACTAGCATGGTGTCTTTGTCTCAGACAAGATAGCTAAAGCTGATCAGATAAGCTTACCAGAAACTAGCATGGTGTCTTTGTCTCAGACAAGATAGCTAAAGGTGATCAGATAAGCTTACCAGAAACTAGCATGGTGTCTTTGTCTCAGACAAGATAGCTAAAGCTGATCAGATAAGCTACTAGAAACTAGCATGGTGTCTTTGTCTCAGACAAGATAGCTAAAGCTGATCAGATAAGCTACTAGAAACTAGCATGGTGTCTTTGTCTCAGACAAGATAGCTAAAGCTGATCAGATAAGCTACTAGAAACTAGCATGGTGTCTTTGTCTCAGACAAGATAGCTAAAGCTGATCAGATAAGCTACTAGAAACTAGCATGGTGTCTTTGTCTCAGACAAGATAGCTAAAGCTGATCAGGTAAGCAATCAGAAACTAGCATGGTGTCTTTGTCTCAGACAAGATAGCTAAAGCTGATCAGATAAGCTTACCAGAAACTAGCATGGTGTCTTTGCAGACAGTAGTATCCTATCCCTTCAGTAACGGGGCTCAGCGGATGAGTTTTACTTCCTGTAACATGTACTTCCTGGTTTGTGTCTGTTATAACAGTGGCTGTCCGTTCAGTGGTAAATGAAGAGAGACTGTGTGGTTTTACATTGGATAAACCACCATCACTATATCAGATACCGAAACTGAAGGGTTTTCTCTGTTTCTCTGTTTCAGATTTCTCTCAGATTATATTGGAGCTCCCCCTTGTAGAAGGGTTACGATACAACTAAGATTTTTATCTGTGGCACAGTTCTCTGACCTGTTTTACACACCTTCTTGCTGAAGGTATGAGTGACACGTGACTGCACCAATGGTAGAACCCTATGAACACCTCGACCCCAACAGAGCCAATGGGAAGAGTCCTTAAGCCCACAGGTCCAACCCACGAACCATCTAATGTACAGAGCATCATACAACAAAAGCAAGAAAGCCAAACGGAAAAGTTAAAATATGATTTTAAAAAAAAATCTCTCAGTCTACTCCACTGTATCTCCCTGTTTGTTCTTCTGTGGTATAAAAAGCTTCTGTTTGTTGGCTTCATTTGATACACAGCTATAAAAAAAAGACTAAAGAAAATTGTCACCAAATTTCTTTAAAACTATTGCTTCATTTTTCAACTCATGTCCCTTTGTACACAGATCATTTTTATCGATATATTTATGTTTTCATTTCAGTCGACTTATTTGGTTATTTTTTGTTTCATTCCTTGTTTTGCGATGAGACAAGCAAAAGCAGGCAACAACAAAACAAAAAACTGTTGAACTTTGTAAAAACAAATATTGCAAGTAAAAACCCACTAATGCCATTGTTAAGTAACCCCCCCCCCCCAAAAATCATCGATAAACTGCATTTCCCACAATACAGCGGTTATACATAATTGTTCTTGACCCCGCCCACCTACTATCACCATGGAGATTCTCTTCTCCTCCCCCAAAAACACAAATGACTACAAACCACATCATATAAAATCTTCTTCATTCAGTTCTCTTTATAACCTGTGCATCTGACGTCTATAGATTTAGTCTCGGTTTATCATGAACCATCTAAAGCATTCATAACCCTCCTTTTTTTATTTATTTTTACAGATGTTTTAATTAAACAATTTTAGACAAAAGGACCGACGAGTTTCCAACGTCTGAGAAATTAAGGCAAAAAAAAAGATTAAACTTTTTTTTTTTCTCTAGAAAACTACATTTTAAATCATGAAAATAATAAAACAAAATATAGTAGCTTAATATCAAAGGAAGAAAACCCGTTTCATTTGTTTGTTTTTTCTCTAAAACTTTGCCTCCTATTAAAAAAACTGTCATGATCTGAAAACCAACCTGCACATTCACATGGATTTATGTCTGTTTGTTCCTTTTTAAGTTCCTTTTTTTATTTAAAAAAAATATGTTTTTCACTTTGTTCTTTTTCGAAGGATGACTCCAGTTTCATGCTGGCCCGCTCAATAAACTCAATGTCCCATATTGCACCTCTCCATCTTCTGAGACTATCTCTCTCTCTCTCCTCTCTCTCTCTCTCTCTCTCTCTCTCTCTCTCTCTCTCTCTCTCTCTCTCTCTCTCTCTCTCTCTCTCTCTCTCTCTCTCTCTCTCTCTCTCTTCTCGCTCTCTCTCTCTCTCTCTCTCTCTCTCTCTCTCTCTCTCATCTCTCTCGTCTCTCTCTTCTCTCTCTCTCTCTCTCTCTGGACAGATAAAACAAAGTCTTTTTTTGATGCCTGTGCAAAGATAAAACGATCTCTCTTAGTCCTCCTTTTAGTCATCCAGTATTTTTCCTCCCTCCATCCCTCCAGTGCTTCAGTGCAGCCGCTGTCTCAAGGCAATGCAGTTACCGGAAACACATCGCTCGTCATCCTCCTGTTATCTAAAGAAACAGAAAGAAAATATTTGTAATCCCGAGACCTAGGTCTCTTTTACAGATGAGCAATGAATATACATCAATATACACATAAATATACACTATACACATAAATATAGACATCAATATACACTATACACATCAATATAGACACCAATATACACTATACACATCAATATACACTATACACATCAATATAGACATCAATATACACTATACACATCAATATAGACATCAATATACACTATACACATCAATATACACTATACACATCAATATACACTATACACATCAATATAGACATCAATATACACTATACACATCAATATACACTATACACATCAATATAGACATCAATATACACTATACACATCAATATACACTATACACATCAATATAGACATCAATATACACTATACACATCAATATACACTATACACATCAATATAGACATCAATATACACTATACACATCAATATAGACATCAATATACACTATACACAGCAATATAGACATCAATATACACTATACACATCAATATAGACATCAATATACACTATACACATCAATATACACTATACACATCAATATACACTATACACATCAATATAGACATCAATATACACTATACACATCAATATACACTATACACATCAATATACACTATACACATCAATATAGACATCAATATACACTATACACATCAATATAGACATCAATATACACTATACACATCAATATACACTATACACATCAATATAGACATCAA
>NW_025746884.1:22500-42500 GCF_021184085.1 Oncorhynchus gorbuscha
AGTGGGAGGGAGAGAGAGAGAGACAGGGAGAGAGAGAGAGAGAGAGAAGGGGGAGAGAGAGAGAGACAGAAGTGGAGAGAGAGAGAGAGAGAGAGAGAGAGAGAGAGAGAGAGAGAGAGAGAGAGAGAGAGAGAGAGAGAGAGAGAGAGGGAGAGAGAGAGAGAGAGAGACAGGGAGAGAGAGAGAGAGAAATGGGGAGAGAGAGAGAGAGAGAGAGAAGTGGGAGAGAGAGAGAGAGAGACAGGGAGAGAGAGAGAGAGAGAGAAATGGGAGAGAGAGAGAGAGAAAGAGAGAAGTGGAGAGAGAGAGAGAGAGAGACAGGGGAGAGAGAGAGAGAGAAGTGGGAGAGAGAGAGAGAGAAGAGAGAGGAGAGAGAGAGAGAGAGAGAGAGAGAGAGAGAGAGAGAGAGAGAGAGAGAGAGAGAGAGAGAGAGAGAGAGGGAGAAGTGGGAGAGAGGGAAGTGGGAGAGTGAGAGAGAGACAGAGAGAAGGGGTGAGAAACAGAGGGAGGGGAGATGCTGATGAAAATATGTTCTTAGAAATATTATGAGATACTGTATTAAAACTGTCTAAATGAGATACTGTATTAAAACTGTCTAAATGAGATACTGTATTAAAACTGTCTAAATGAGATACTGTATTAAAACTGTCTAAATGAGATACTGTATTAAAACTGTCTAAATGAGATACTGTAGTAAAACTGTCTAAATGAGATACTGTATTAAAACTGTCTAAATGAGATACTGTAGTAAAACTGTCTAAATGAGATACTGTAGTAAAACTGTCTAAATGAGATACTGCATTAAAACTGTCTAAATGAGATACTGTATTAAAACTGTCTAAATGAGATACAGTATTAAAACTGTCTAAATGAGATACTGTATTAAAACTGTCTAAATGAGATACTGTATTAAAACTGTCTAAATGAGATACTGTATTAAAACTGTCTAAATGAGATACTGTATTAAAACTGTCTAAATGAGATACTGTATTAAAACTGTCTAAATGAGATAACACATTTACATTTTACACACATTAGATGGGCTCCTATTAGGTCTAACACTACTGACAGGTCAACACTACTGACAGGTCAACACTACTGACAGGTCAACACTACTGACAGGTCAACACTACTGATAGGTCAACACTACTGACAGGTCTATCACTACTGACAGGTCTATCACTACTGACAGGTCTAACACTACTGACAGGTCAACACTACTGACAGGTCTATCACTACTGACAGGTCAACACTACTGACAGGTCAACACCACTGATAGGGAAACACTACTGACAGGTCAACACTACTGACAGGTCAACACTACTGACAGGTCAACACCACTGACAGGTCAACACTACTGATAGGGAAACACTACTGACAGGTCAACACCACTGACAGGTCAACACTACTGACAGGGAAACACTACTGACAGGTCAACACCACTGACAGGTCAACACCACTGACAGGTCAACACCACTGACAGGTCAACACTACTGATAGGGAAAAACACTACTGACAGGTCAACACTACTGATAGGTCAACACTACTGACAGGTCTATCACTACTGACAGGTCTATCACTACTGACAGGTCTAACACTACTGACAGGTCAACACTACTGACAGGTCTATCACTACTGACAGGTCAACACTACTGACAGGTCAACACCACTGATAGGGAAACACTACTGACAGGTCAACACTACTGACAGGTCAACACTACTGACAGGTCAACACCACTGACAGGTCAACACTACTGATAGGGAAACACTACTGACAGGTCAACACCACTGACAGGTCAACACTACTGACAGGGAAACACTACTGACAGGTCAACACCACTGACAGGTCAACACCACTGACAGGTCAACACCACTGACAGGTCAACACTACTGATAGGGAAAAACACTACTGACAGGTCAACACTACTGACAGGGAAACACTACTGACAGGTCAACACTACTGATAGGTCAACACTACTGACAGGTCTATCACTACTGACAGGTCTAACACTACTGACAGGTCAACACTACTGACAGGTCTATCACTACTGACAGGTCTATCACTACTGACAGGTCAACACTACTGACAGGTCAACACCACTGACAGGTCAACACTACTGATAGGGAAACACTACTGACAGGTCAACACTACTGATAGGTCAACACTACTGACAGGTCAACACCACTGACAGGTCTATCACTACTGACAGGTCAACACTACTGACAGGTCAACACTACTGTAGTAGTCACCGCGTGAGATTAGACAGTTTTACAGTAAGTTTATTTTTAATCAGAAAAAATATACAGTTTTTCACGTTACAAAATGTATTGCATTTGAAACAAATAACTTTTCTTACGGTGAGATTTTCCCAATACAGCACACTCCTCTTGTAAGAATAACAACCATGATTCACCCTTGATAATTGATTCTTATAGAATGGATTCTTAATTGATTCTTAAACAATGGATTCTTAATTCAAATCAAATCAAATGTATTTATATAGCCCTTCGTACATCAGCTGATATCTCAAAGTGCTGTACAGAAACCCAGCCTAAAACCCCAAACAGCAAGCAATGCAGGTGTAGAAGCACCTGATTGCACAATTGATTCTTGAACAATTGATTCTTAATTGATTCTTATAGAATGTATTCTTAATAGATTCTTATAGAATGTATTCTTATTCATTCTTATAGAATGTATTCTTAATTGATTCTTATAGAATGTTTTCTTAATTGATTCTTAAACAATGTATTCTTAATTGATTCTTATAGAATGTTTTCTTGATTGATTCTTAAACAATGTATTCTTAATTGATTCTTATAGAATGTATTCTTATTCATTCTTATAGAATGTATTCTTAATAGATTCTTAAACAATGTATTCTTAATTGATTTTTATAGAATGTTTTCTTAATTGATTCTTATAGAATGTATTCTTAATTGAATCTTAAACAATGTATTCTTAATTGATTCTTATAGAATGTTTTCTTAATTGATTCTTAAACAATGTATTCTTAATTGATTCTTATAGAATGTTTTCTTAATTGATTCTTAAACAACCGGTTCCGGTTCCGGTTGGAGCGAGTGGTCGCATCTGCACGTCGCTCCAACGGGTAGTATAACTTTTTCATTATATTTCATTATATCACAACGGTTTGATTTGTCTTATCTTAGCAATTTCTTCTCAGCTAGCTACATAGCCGTCTTTGTATCAAAGATAATTGCGTAATTATCGTATTTCGCCGTCCTAACGTAGTCTTCACTAGCCAGCTAGCTAACGTCCACTGATTAGCTGCACTGGAGAAACTGTTACACTCAACTGAACGACTTGATTAGTTTAGTGTTAGCTAGCTACATAGCTGTCTTTGCTGTCTTCGTATCATCGTATCATCGTATCCAAGATAATTGTGTTGTTTAGGTTTAGAGTGTGTAGTCTTAGAGTGATTATCTTAATTTACCGAGGTTAGCTAGCCAGCTATTTGTCGTCCTTAACGTAGGTGACTCTGCTAGCTAGCCAACAGCTAGCCAACGCTAGCCAACGTCTTCTGTATAGAACTCAACTACCCGGTCGCATTCACAGGTTGTATCACATTTTCACTTCATTTTCATTACAGTACAACGGTTTGATTTGTTTGATCGTAGCTAGCTACTTAGCTAGCTACATAGCCGTCTTTGTATCAAAGATAATTGTGTAGTCTAGAGCGATTTTCTAGGTTCGCTAGCCATCTATTGTCGTTCTTTTAACGCAACGTAACGTAAACAACACTGCTAGCTAGCCTGCTAGCCCCGAATAGCAACACTGCAGAAACTATTACACTCAACGGAACGACTTGATTAGTGTAGTGTCAACAACGCAGCCACTGCCAGCTAGCCTACTTCAGCAGTACTGTATCATTTTAATCATTTTAGTCAATAAGATTCTTGCTACGTAGCTTAACTTTCTGAACATTCGAGACGTGTAGTCCACTTGTCATTCAATCTCCTTTGCATTAGCGTAGCCTCTTCTGTAGCCTGTCAACTATGTGTCGGTTTATCCCTGTTCTCTCCTCTCTGCACAGACCATACAAACGCTCCTCACCGCGTGGCGCGGCCACCCTACTCTGGTGGTCCCAGCGCGCACGACCCACGTGGAGTTCCAGGTCTCCGGTAGCCTCTGGAACTGCCAATCTGCGGTCAACAAGGCAGAGTTCATCTCAGCCTATGCCTCCCTCCAGTCCCTCGACTTCTTGGCCCTGACGGAAACATGGATCACCACAGACAACACTGCTACTCCTACTGCTCTCTTCGTCCGCCCACGTGTTCTCGCACACCCCGAGAGCGTCTGGTCAGCGGGGTGGTGGCACCGGGATCCTCATCTCTCCCAAGTGGTCATTCTCTCTTTCTCCCCTTACCCATCTGTCTATCGCCTCCTTTGAATTCCATGCTGTCACAGTTACTAGCCCTTTCAAGCTTAACATCCTTATCATTTATCGCCCTCCAGGTTCCCTCGGAGAGTTCATCAATGAGCTTGATGCCTTGATAAGCTCCTTTCCTGAGGACGGCTCACCTCTCACAGTTCTGGGCGACTTTAACCTCCCCACGTCTACCTTTGACTCTTTCCTCTCTGCCTCCTTCTTTCCACTCCTCTCCTCTTTTGACCTCACCCTCTCACCTTCCCCCTACTCACAAGGCAGGCAATACGCTCGACCTCATCTTTACTAGATGCTGTTCTTCCACTAACCTCATTGCAACTCCCCTCCAAGTCTCCGACCACTGCCTTGTATCCTTTTCCCTCTCGCTCTCATCCAACACCTCCCACACTGCCCCTACTCGGATGGTATCGCGCCGTCCCAACCTTCGCTCTCTCTCCCCCGCTACTCTCTCCTCTTCCATCCTATCATCTCTTCCCTCCGCTCAAACCTTCTCCCACCTATCTCCTGATTCTGCCTCCTCAACCCTCCTCTCCTCCCTCTCTGCATCCCTTGACTCTCTATGTCCCCTATCCTCCAGGCCGGCTCGGTCCTCCCCTCCCGCTCCGTGGCTCGATGACTCATTGCGAGCTCACAGAACAGGGCTCCGGGCAGCCGAGCGGAAATGGAGGAAAACTCGCCTCCCTGCGGACCTGGCATCCTTTCACTCCCTCCTCTCTACATTTTCCTCCTCTGTCTCTGCTGCTAAAGCCACTTTCTACCACGCTAAATTCCAAGCTGCTGCCTCTAACCCTAGGAAGCTCTTTGCCACCTTCTCCTCTCTCCTGAATCCTCCGCCCCCTCCCCCCTCCTCCCTCTCTGCAGACGACTTCGTCAACCATTTTGAAAAGAAGGTCGACGACATCCGATCCTCGTTTGCTAAGTCAAACGACACTGCTGGTTCTGCTCACACTGCCCTACCCTGTGCTCTGACCTCTTTCTCCCCTCTCTCTCCAGATGAAATCTCGCGTCTTGTGACGGCCGGCCGCCCAACAACCTGCCCGCTTGACCCTATCCCCTCCTCTCTTCTCCAGACCATTTCCGGAGACCTTCTCCCTTACCTCACCTCGCTCATCAACTCATCCCTGACCGTTGGCTACGTCCCTTCCGTCTTCAAGAGAGCGAGAGTTGCACCCCTTCTGAAAAAACCTACACTCGATCCCTCCGATGTCAACAATTACAGACCAGTATCCCTTCTTTCTTTTCTCTCCAAAACTCTTGAACGTGCTGTCCTTGGCCAGCTCTCCCGCTATCTCTCTCTGAATGACCTTCTTGATCCAAATCAGTCAGGTTTCAAGACTAGTCATTCAACTGAGACTGCTCTCCTCTGTATCACGGAGGCGCTCCGCACTGCTAAAGCTAACTCTCTCTCCTCTGCTCTCATCCTTCTAGATCTATCGGCTGCCTTCGATACTGTGAACCATCAGATCCTCCTCTCCACCCTCTCCGAGTTGGGCATCTCCGGCGCGGCCCACGCTTGGATTGCGTCCTACCTGACAGGTCGCTCCTACCAGGTGGCGTGGCGAGAATCTGTCTCCTCACCACGCGCTCTCACCACTGGTGTCCCCCAGGGCTCTGTTCTTGGCCCTCTCCTATTCTCGCTATACACCAAGTCACTTGGCTCTGTCATAACCTCACATGGTCTCTCTTATCATTGCTATGCAGACGACACACAATTAATCTTCTCCTTTCCCCCTTCTGATGACCAGGTGGCGAATCGCATCTCTGCATGTCTGGCAGACATATCAGTGTGGATGACGGATCACCACCTCAAGCTGAACCTCGGCAAGACGGAGCTGCTCTTCCTCCCGGGGAAGGACTGCCCGTTCCATGATCTCGCCATCACGGTTGACAACTCCATTGTGTCCTCCTCCCAGAGCGCCAAGAACCTTGGCGTGATCCTGGACAACACCCTGTCGTTCTCAACTAACATCAAGGCGGTGGCCCGTTCCTGTAGGTTCATGCTCTACAACATCCGCAGAGTACGACCCTGCCTCACACAGGAAGCGGCGCAGGTCCTAATCCAGGCACTTGTCATCTCCCGTCTGGATTACTGCAACTCGCTGTTGGCTGGGCTCCCTGCCTGTGCCATTAAACCCCTTCAACTCATCCAGAACGCCGCAGCCCGTCTGGTGTTCAACCTTCCCAAGTTCTCTCACGTCACCCCGCTCCTCCGTTCTCTCCACTGGCTTCCAGTTGAAGCTCGCACCAGCTACAAGACCATGGTGCTTGCCTACGGAGCTGTGAGGGGAACGGCACCTCAGTACCTCCAGGCTCTGATCAGGCCCTACACCCAAACAAGGGCACTGCGTTCATCCACCTCTGGCCTGCTCGCCTCCCTACCACTGAGGAAGTACAGCTCCCGCTCAGCCCAGTCAAAACTGTTCGCTGCCCTGGCCCCCCAATGGTGGAACAAACTCCCTCACGACGCCAGGACAGCGGAGTCAATCACCACCTTCCGGAGACACCTGAAACCCCACCTCTTTAAGGAATACCTAGGATAGGTTAAGTAATCCCTCTCACCCCACCCCCCCTAAGTTTTAGATGCACTATTGTTAAGTGACTGTCCCACTGGATGTCATAAGGTGAATGCACCAATTTGTAAGTCGCTCTGGATAAGAGCGTCTGCTAAATGACTTAAATGTAAATGTAAATGTAATTGATTCTTAAACAATGTATTCGTAATTGATTCTTATAGAATGTATTCTTAATTGATTCTTATAAAATGTATTCTTAATTGATTCTTATAGAATGTATTCTTAATTGATTCTTATAGAATGTATTCTTAATTGATTCTTATAAAATGTATTCTTAATTGATTCTTATAGAATGTATTCTTAATTGATTCTTATAGAATGTATTCTTAATTGATTCTTATAGAATGTATTCTTATTCATTCTTATAGAATGTATTCTTAATAGATTCTTAAACAATGTATTCTTAATTGATTTTTATAGAATGTTTTCTTAATTGATTCTTATAGAATGTATTCTTAATTGAATCTTAAACAATGTATTCTTAATTGATTCTTATAGAATGTTTTCTTAATTGATTCTTAAACAATGTATTCTTAATTGATTCTTATAGAATGTTTTCTTAATTGATTCTTAAACAATGTATTCTTAATTGATTCTTAAACAATGTATTCGTAATTGATTCTTATAGAATGTATTCTTAATTGATTCTTATAAAATGTATTCTTAATTGATTCTTATAGAATGTATTCTTAATTGATTCTTATAGAATGTATTCTTAATTGATTCTTATAAAATGTATTCTTAATTGATTCTTATAGAATGTATTCTTAATTGATTCTTATAGAATGTATTCTTAATTGATTCTTATAGAATGTATTCTTATTCATTCTTATAGAATGTATTCTTAATAGATTCTTAAACAATGTATTCTTAATTGATTTTTATAGAATGTTTTCTTAATTGATTCTTATAGAATGTATTCTTAATTGAATCTTAAACAATGTATTCTTAATTGATTCTTATAGAATGTTTTCTTAATTGATTCTTAAACAATGTATTCTTAATTGATTCTTATAGAATGTTTTCTTAATTGATTCTTAAACAATGTATTCTTAATTGATTCTTAAACAATGTATTCGTAATTGATTCTTATAGAATGTATTCTTAATTGATTCTTATAAAATGTATTCTTAATTGATTCTTATAGAATGTATTCTTAATTGATTCTTATAGAATGTATTCTTAATTGATTCTTAAACAATGTATTCTTAATTGATTCTTATAGAATGTTTTCTTAATTGATTCTTAAACAATGTATTCTTAATTGATTCTTATAGAATGTTTTCTTAATTGATTCTTAAACAATGTATTCTTAATTGATTCTTATAGAATGTTTTCTTAATTGATTCTTAAACAATGTATTCTTAATTGATTCTTATAGAATGTTTTCTTGATTGATTCTTAAACAATGGATTCTTAATTGATTCTTACAGAATGTATTCTTAATTGATTCTTAATTAAAAGGGAAGCACATAGCGTGGGGATATTTCAGTCCTGTAGTTTCTAAAAATGATGTGTGTATTATCTTAACCCCCAAAATGACCTCCTGATAATGTCCACCGAACTGACACATGTTTCACACACACACACACACACACACACACACACACACACACACACACACACACACACACACACACACACACACACACACACACACACACACACACACACACACACACACACACACACACACACACACACACACACACACACACACACACACACAGGGTTTACTTCACTTTCAGAGACACTTTGGATTGGCAGATCTAAATACCAGGGTTGTTGCCATTAGCCACATTCCCAATATTAAAGTATGGGAACAGTCTCTCAGTAGATCTAAATACCAGGGTTGTTGCCATTAGCCACATTCCCAATATTAAAGTATGGGAACAGTCTCTCAGTAGATCTAAATACCTGGGTTGTTGCCATTAGCCACATTCCCAATATTAAAGTATGGGAACAGTCTCTCAGTAGATCTAAATACCAGGGTTGTTGCCATTAGCCACATTCCCAATATTAAAGTATGGGAACAGTCTCTCAGTAGATCTAAATACCAGGGTTGTTGCCATTAGCCACATTCCCAATATTAAAGTATGGGAACAGTCTCTCAGTAGATCTAAATACCAGGGTTGTTGCCATTAGCCACATTCCCAATATTAAAGTATGGGAACAGTCTCTCAGTAGATCTAAATACCAGGGTTGTTGCCATTAGCCACATTCCCAATATTAAAGTATGGGAACAGTCTCTCAGTAGATCTAAATACCAGGGTTGTTGCCATTAGCCACATTCCCAATATTAAAGTATGGGAACAGTCTCTCAGTAGATCTAAATACCAGGGTTGTTGCCATTAGCCACATTCCCAATATTAAAGTATGGGAACAGTCTCTCAGTAGATCTAAATACCAGGGTTGTTGCCATTAGCCACATTCCCAATATTAAAGTATGGGAACAGTCTCTCAGTAGATCTAAATACCAGGGTTGTTGCCATTAGCCACATTCCCAATATTAAAGTATGGGAACAGTCTCTCAGTAGATCTAAATACCAGGGTTGTTGCCATTAGCCACATTCCCAATATTAAAGTATGGGAACAGTCTCTCAGTAGATCTAAATACCAGGGTTGTTGCCATTAGCCACATTCCCAATATTAAAGTATGGGAACAGTCTCTCAGTAGATCTAAATACCAGGGTTGTTGCCATTAGCCACATTCCCAATATTAAAGTATGGGAACAGTCTCTCAGTAGATCTAAATACCAGGGTTGTTGCCATTAGCCACATTCCCAATATTAAAGTATGGGAACAGTCTCTCAGTAGATCTAAATACCAGGGTTGTTGCCATTAGCCACATTCCCAATATTAAAGTATGGGAACAGTCTCTCAGTAGATCTAAATACCAGGGTTGTTGCCATTAGCCACATTCCCAATATTAAAGTATGGGAACAGTCTCTCAGTAGCTCTAACGTTAAGAGTGTAGACAGGTGTCATGTATTTGGGGTGGTAGAAGGACACCTCCCCTCTGTTGTAGTCCAGCTGCACTCTGATCCTCTGGGGTCTCCTCTTCAGAGCGATGATGTCACCTCCTCCTCCTATGTACTTCCCACCGTGCTGTGATATACACCACATTCCATCCTTTGGTGTCGCATTACACTCCCGCTTCCTGTCTATGGACTCTTTAGCCACGCCCAAAACCCAGTCAGGATGGTCCCCCGCCTCCAGCTCCCAGCTGTGTATTCCTGAGCTGAACCCCTCGGAGCCAAGAACATTTGTGTACCTCATAAATCGCTCTGGGTTGTTAACGAACTGCTGGGACGTGCCTGGTCTTCTCACAGTGGTCAGATCATCAGTCAGAGAGAGACTGGGATGTGCAGTGTTTGGGTCCAGAATCACAGGAGTGTATTTGAGGATCCCCAGCATCTTCTCCCAGACTCTGAACTGCAGGTTGCCCAGGTGTTTGGCCTTGTCTATCAGAACTCCTGAGACCAGCTGTGGATCCAGCAGTGTGTACTGGGATCTTTCCTTTGTGGTCCTGAAGTTCTGCAGGAATGAGATGTCTTCATCTTTCAGCTCCTCCTCTATGGTTCTGATTGCATCTGAAAGGTATGATGTCTTTCTGCTCATCTCGTCAATCTTCTTCCTCATCATCTGACTCTTCTGCTCCTCTTCCTCCCTCAGTGCAGCTATCCTGGCTGCCTCTTCATCTCGTAGAAACTGGTGAAGCTTCTCAAACTCTTTCCTAATCTGTTTCTCTGTGTGCTGGACCTGACTCTTCATGTGTTCTGCTGTTTTATCACAGGCTAGTTTAACGTTGTTAAAGACCTCTAGGTTCTTCTGTAAAGGCTTCAGGGCGGTGTGGAGTTCCTCCTTAAGATCCTGGACAACCTCGTCTACGGGGACACAGTCGTGAGATTTATGGACTTTTGAATCTCGACACACCAAGCAGACGGGCTGATTGTACTTCAGACAGAAGAGTTTGAATTTCTCACCGTGCAGACTGCAGAGCACCTCCGAGCCAGATGAAGCTCTCTGACTGCAGAGCACCTCAGAGCCAGATGAAGCTCTCTGACTGCAGAGCACCTCCGAGCCAGATGAAGCTCTCTGACTGCAGAGCACCTCAGAGCCAGATGAAGCTCTCTGACTGCAGAGCACCTCAGAGCCAGATGAAGCTCTCTGACTGCAGAGCACCTCCGAGCCAGATGAAGCTCTCTGACTCCCGTCCTGTATCTCAGACCCAGATGAAGCTCTCTGACTTCCATCCTGTATCTCAGACCCAGATGAAGCTCTCTGACTCCTGTCCTGTATCTCAGACCCAGATGAAGCTCTCCGACTCCTGTCCTGTATCTCAGACCCAGATGAAGCTCTCTGCCTCCTCTCCTGTAAGAAGGCCTCACACGCGTCATTTAACGCCAGGTTACGAGGAGGTTGAGTCATAGCTACGGGGAATCTTCTCCTACAAAATGGACATTTCCAAGGTTTCTTATCTGCCCAGTATTCCTGCTGACAGACTTCACAGAAGCTGTGGCCACATGCCAGGACGACAGGATCCTTGAAGATGTCACAGCAGATGGGACAGGAGAACCTGTCCTCTGGTAGAGATGATCCGGATGCCATTGTCTCACACCGTTGCCTCTCCTCGTTCTGTAAAACAGCTTCTGTGCTTTACTCTCCACAGCTTCCACTTTACAACCACTCAAACCACTCCACTTTCAGATGCAAACCACTCAAATACAGTCCCAAATCCACCCCAAAAAAAGGTGAAGCTGCACTTGGAGATGACAGTTCTGACGATGGTATGTCCTTCTAATATCTCTCGGTCCACATGAATCCAAATGAAATCGTTGTGGGGTCCACCTGAGGGGAACACCGTAGAGCTCAACGTTTAACAGCAGTGAGCTGTACTCAGCTTGGCCCTCAGAGTTGACAGACAACCAAGAGCGGTTAGACAGGGAAGTTGTGTCTTTCAGTTGACGCCATCAAAAACCCTGATCAGCCAATCAGCGATGACGTTTGAGGACAGTTACATTGCTGGTTATCAAGGAGCCTTTTATTCACGCAGGAAAAGCGATTGGTTGAACTTGTGTAGTGGTGTAACTACAGGAGAACGATTGGAATGTAATAGCTGTTATATATAATGACTTTTAAGTTTATTTTTACTGGTATCGGTCAGCTCAAAACATACAGGGAATGATCACACCTCTGTTGGTACTAGTGACAACAATAAACAATAACTCCCTGTTGACACCACAGTAATGTGGGTGGCTTGGTTCTCCTATCCTTGTGGGGACATAAAAGCCTCAGAAGTCCCCACAAGTAAGGTAACAAGGAAAATATGCTCTCTCCTGGGGCCAAGTCCCCATGAGGACAAAGGCTTTTTTAAATTTAGGGGTTTGGATTAGGGTAAGGATTAGAATTAGGGTTAGGGGTTTGGATTAGGGTTAGGGGTTTGGTTTAGGGTTAGGATTAGAATTAGGGTTAGGGGTTTCGATTAGGGTTAGGGGTTTGGTTTAGGGTTAGGATTAGAATTAGATTTAGGGGTTTGGATTAGGGTTAGGTTTAGAATTAGGGTTAGGGGTTTGGATTAGGGTTATGGTTAGGATTAGAATTAGGGTTAGGGGTTTGAATTAGGGTTAGGATTAGAATTAGGGTTAGGGGTTTGGATTAGGATTAGAATTAGGGTTAGGGGTTTGGATTAGGGTTAGGATTAGAATTAGGGTTAGGGGTTTGGTTTAGGGTTAGGATTAGAATTAGGGTTAGGGGTTTCAATTAGGGTTAGGTTTAGAATTAGGGTTAGGGGTTTGGATTAGGGTTATGGTTAGGATTAGAATTAGGGTTAGGGGTTTGAATTAGGGTTAGGATTAGAATTAGGGTTAGGGGTTTGGATTAGGGTTAGGATTAGAATTAGGGTTAGGGGTTTGGTTTAGGGTTAGGGTTAGAATTAGGGTTAGGGTAAAATGTTAGGGGTTAGGGTTATAGGTTAGGGTAAGGGTTAGGGTTATAGGTTAGGGTAAGGGTTAGGGTTAGGGTTATAGGTTAGGGTAAGGGTTATAGGTTAGGGTTATAGGTTAGGGTAAGGGTTAGGGTTATAGGTTAGGGTAAGGTTTATTTTAAGGGTTATTGTTCAAGGTTAGGGGTTAGGGTTTAGGGTTACAGGTTAGGGTAAGGGTTAGGGTAAAGGTTATTTTAAGGGTTATTGTTTAGGGTTAGGGGTTAGGGTTTAGGGTTACAGGTTAGGGTAAGGGTTATGGTAAAGGTCATTTAAGGGTTATTGTTTAGGGTTAGGGGTTAGGTTTAGGGTTTGGAGTTAGGTTAAGGGGTTAGGTTGAGGGTTAGGTTTAGGGTTAGGGGTTAGATTTAGGGTTAGGGGTTAGGGGAAATAGGAAATAGCTTTTTTTAATGGAAATAGCTTTTAGGGTCCCCAGAAGGATAGAAAAACATAACGTCTGTCTGTTGTGTGTGTGTGTGTGTGTGTGTGTGTGTGTGTGTGTGTGTGTGTGTGTGTGTGTGTGTGTGTGTGTGTGTGTGTGTGTGTGTGTGTGTGTGTGTGTGTGTGTGTGTGCGTGTGTGTGTGTGTGTGTGTGTGTGAGAGAGAGAAATAGAGAATATTACACCTAGACCAGGGGAAGTCATAATCTTTTTATGGCTGCTGTCCCTGTACATGGATCAACTTCAGGGGAAATTTCAGAGTGACAACTAATAGTACTCGATACAACTCAAACTTTCATTAAAACACACATGCAGGGTACTCAATTAAAGCTACACTCGTTGTGAATCTAGCCAACATGTCAGATTTTAAAAAATGCTTTTCGGGCGAAAGCATGAGAAGCTATTATCTGATATCATGCAACCCCCCGAAATACCTGAAGGGGACGTAAACAAAATAATTAGCATAGCCGGCGCTACACAAAACGCAGAAATAAAATATAAAACATTCATTACCTTTGACGAGATTCTTTGTTGGCACTCCTATATGTCCCATAAACATCACAATTGCGTCTTTTTTTCGATTAAATCCGTCCATGTATACCCAAAATGTCAATTTATGAAGCCCGTCTGATCCAGGAAAAAACAGCTTTCCAAAACGCAACGTCATTTTTTTAAATTAAAAAAGTTGCCTATAAACTTTGACAAAAAACTTCAAACTACTTTTGTAATCCAACTTTAGGTATTAGTAAACGTTAATAATCAATCAAATTGATCACGGGGCGATGTGTATTCAATAGCAGCAAGTCTTGAAATCTTGGTCGATATTATCTCTTTCAAAACTTCCTCCGGTGTACCCGATGACAGGAAGTGTCTATTCTTCATTTCACCAAGGATTAACTTCAACCCAATTTCCAACACTGGCGACATCGTGTGGAAGCTGTAGGAACTGTAAACTGGGAGCAATTTATTTTCCCTTGCCATAGACAAAACAGAGTACTGGCGGAGGGATATTTGTTTTTGTTTTTTGTGAACAGTTTTCCTTGGGGTTTTGCCTGCTACACACGTTCTGTTATAGTCACAGACATCATTTAACCAGTTTTAGAAACTTCAGAGTGATTTCTATCCACACGTACTAATCACATGCATATACTATATTCCTGGCATGAGTAGCAGGACGTTGGATGGAATACAGAATGTAGGGATGGAATACAGAATGTAGGGATGGAATACAGAATGTAGGGATAGGATACAGAATGTAGGGATGGAATACAGAATGTAGGGATGGAATACAGAATGTAGGGATGGAATACAGAATGTAGGGATGGAATACAGAATGTAGGGATGGAATACAGAATGTAGGGATAGGATACAGAATGTAGGGATGGAATACAGAATGTAGGGATGGAATACAGAATGTAGGGATAGGATACAGAATGTAGGGATGGAATACAGAATGTAGGGATGGAATACAGAATGTAGGGATGGAATACAGAATGTAGGGATGGAATACAGAATGTAGGGATGGAATACAGAATGTAGGGATGGAATACAGAATGTAGGGATGGAATACAGAATGTAGGGATGGAATACAGAATGTAGGGATGGAATACAGAATGTAGGGATGGAATACAGAATGTAGGGATGGAATACAGAATGTAGGGATGGAATACAGAATGTAGGGATATAATACAGAATGTAGGGATGGAATACAGAATGTAGGGATGGAATACAGAATGTAGGGATAGGATACAGAATGTAGGAATGGAATACAGAATGTAGGGATGGAATACAGAATGTAGGGATGGAATACAGAATGTAGGGATGGAATACAGAATGTAGGGATGGAATACAGAATGTAGGGATGGAATACAGAATGTAGGGATGGAATACAGAATGTAGGGATGGAATACAGAATGTAGGGATGGAATACAGAATGTAGGGATGGAATACAGAATGTAGGGATGGAATACAGAATGTAGGGATGGAATACAGAATGTAGGGATGGAATACAGAATGTAGGGATGGAATACAGAATGTAGGGATGGAATACAGAATGTAGGGATAGGATACAGAATGTAGGGATGGAATACAGAATGTAGGAATGGAATACAGAATGTAGGGATGGAATACAGAATGTAGGGATGGAATACAGAATGTAGGGATGGAATACAGAATGTAGGGATGGAATACAGAATGTAGGGATGGAATGCAGAATGTAGGGATGGAATACAGAATGTAGGGATGGAATACAGAATGTAGGGATGGAATACAGAATGTAGGGATGGAATACAGAATGTAGGGATGGAATACAGAATGTAGGGATGGAATACAGAATGTAGGGATGGAATACAGAATGTAGGGATGGAATACAGAATGTAGGGATGGAATACAGAATGTAGGGATATAATACAGAATGTAGGGATGGAATACAGAATGTAGGGATGGAATACAGAATGTAGGGATAGGATACAGAATGTAGGAATGGAATACAGAATGTAGGGATGGAATACAGAATGTAGGGATGGAATACAGAATGTAGGGATGGAATACAGAATGTAGGGATGGAATACAGAATGTAGGGATGGAATACAGAATGTAGGGATGGAATACAGAATGTAGGGATGGAATACAGAATGTAGGGATGGAATACAGAATGTAGGGATGGAATACAGAATGTAGGGATGGAATACAGAATGTAGGGATGGAATACAGAATGTAGGGATGGAATACAGAATGTAGGGATGGAATACAGAATGTAGGGATGGAATACAGAATGTAGGGATGGAATACAGAATGTAGGGATAGGATACAGAATGTAGGGATGGAATACAGAATGTAGGAATGGAATACAGAATGTAGGGATGGAATACAGAATGTAGGGATGGAATACAGAATGTAGGGATGGAATACAGAATGTAGGGATGGAATACAGAATGTAGGGATGGAATACAGAATGTAGGGATGGAATACAGAATGTAGGGATGGAATACAGAATGTAGGGATGGAATACAGAATGTAGGGATGGAATACAGAATGTAGGGATGGAATACAGAATGTAGGGATGGAATACAGAATGTAGGGATGGAATACAGAATGTAGGGATGGAATACAGAATGTAGGGATGGAATACAGAATGTAGGGATGGAATACAGAATGTAGGGATAGGATACAGAATGTAGGGATGGAATACAGAATGTAGAATGGAATGGAATACAGAATGTAGGGATGGAATACAGAATGTAGGGATGGAATACAGAATGTAGGGATGGGATGGAATACAGAATGTAGGGATGGAATACAGAATGTAGGGATGGAATACAGAATGTAGGGATGGAATACAGAATGTAGGGATGGAATACAGAATGTAGGGATGGAATACAGAATGTAGGGATGGAATACAGAATGTAGGGATGGAATACAGAATGTAGGGATGGAATACAGAATGTAGGGATGGAATACAGAATGTAGGGATGGAATACAGAATGTAGGGATGGAATACAGAATGTAGGGATGGAATACAGAATGTAGGGATGGAATACAGAATGTAGGGATATAATACAGAATGTAGGGATGGAATACAGAATGTAGGGATGGAATACAGAATGTAGGGATAGGATACAGAATGTAGGAATGGAATACAGAATGTAGGGATGGAATACAGAATGTAGGGATGGAATACAGAATGTAGGGATGGAATACAGAATGTAGGGATGGAATACAGAATGTAGGGATGGAATACAGAATGTAGGGATGGAATACAGAATGTAGGGATGGAATACAGAATGTAGGGATGGAATACAGAATGTAGGGATGGAATACAGAATGTAGGGATGGAATACAGAATGTAGGGATGGAATACAGAATGTAGGGATGGAATACAGAATGTAGGGATGGAATACAGAATGTAGGGATGGAATACAGAATGTAGGGATAGGATACAGAATGTAGGGATGGAATACAGAATGTAGGAATGGAATACAGAATGTAGGGATATAATACAGAATGTAGGGATGGAATACAGAATGTAGGGATGGAATACAGAATGTAGGGATGGAATACAGAATGTAGGGATGGAATACAGAATGTAGGGATGGAATACAGAATGTAGGGATGGAATACAGAATGTAGGGATGGAATACAGAATGTAGGGATGGAATACAGAATGTAGGGATGGAATACAGAATGTAGGGATGGAATACAGAATGTAGGGATGGAATACAGAATGTAGGGATGGAATACAGAATGTAGGGATGGAATACAGAATGTAGGGATGGAATACAGAATGTAGGGATAGGATACAGAATGTAGGGATGGAATACAGAATGTAGGAATGGAATACAGAATGTAGGGATATAATACAGAATGTAGGGATGGAATACAGAATGTAGGGATGGAATACAGAATGTAGGGATGGAATACAGAATGTAGGGATGGAATACAGAATGTAGGGATGGAATACAGAATGTAGGGATGGAATACAGAATGTAGGGATGGAATACAGAATGTAGGGATGGAATACAGAATGTAGGGATAGGATACAGAATGTAGGGATAGGATACAGAATGTAGGGATGGAATACAGAATGTAGGGATGGAATACAGAATGTAGGGATGGAATACAGAATGTAGGGATATAATACAGAATGTAGGGATGGAATACAGAATGTAGGAATGGAATACAGAATGTAGGGATGGAATACAGAATGTAGCTCAGAGATCCCTAACCTGCTGCTAATGTCTGCTGATCTCTATAAACCAGCTATAACAGCAGACACTGAGGTAAGTGGACACTAGATACCAAGGTGATCTCTATAAACCAGCTATAGCAGCAGACACTGAGGTAAGTGGACACTAGATACCAAGGTGATCTCTGTTAACCAGCAGGAGGGAGACACTGAGCTAAGTGGACACTAGATAATTGCATAGTAGCACCTCTCTCCCTATATATATATATATATATATATATATATATATTTCTCTATCTCAGTGTGTCTCTCTCTCTCTCCCTATATATATATATAGATATTATATTTCTCTATCTCAGTGTGTCTCTCTCTGTCTCCCTCCCTCTGTATCTATCCCTATTTTTGCCATTTTAATTCCAATGTCTTTTCTCTGCCTTTGTTTTCTTGCAGGGATTTCACTACGCAGCAACAAGACTACGTCTCCCTCCCAAGTAGCAGACTATTCCCAATTTAGTGCACTACTTTTGACCAGAGCCTATGGGGCAATATATAGGGAACAGGGTTCCATTTGCGATACAGTCTATGGGATCAGGTAACAGGCTTAGACTTGCTACTACACAATGTGTTCTCCTTTCACTTCTCCGCCACTCTTCCCAGGTCTGATCTAGTGGGCTCTTCCTCTACTCCTCTTCCCAGGTCTGATCTAGTGGGCTCTTCCTCTACTCCTCTTCCCAGGTCTGATCTAGTGGGCTCTTCCTCTACTCCTCTTCCCAGGTCTGATCTAGTGGGCTCTTCCTCTACTCCTCTTCCCAGGTCTGATCTAGTGGGCTCTTCCTCTACTCCTCTTCCCAGGTCTGATCTAGTGGGCTCTTCCTCTACTCCTCTTCCCAGGTCTGATCTAGTGGGCTCTTCCTCTACTCCTCTTCCCAGGTCTGATCTAGTGGGCTCTTCCTCTACTCCTCTTCCCAGGTCTGATCTAGTGGGCTCTTCCTCTACTCCTCTTCCCAGGTCTGATCTAGTGGGCTCTTCCTCTACTCCTCTTCCCAGGTCTGATCTAGTGGGCTCTTCCTCTACTCCTCTTCCCAGGTCTGATCTAGTGGGCTCTTCCTCTACTCCTCTTCCCAGGTCTGATCTAGTGGGCTCTTCCTCTACTCCTCTTCCCAGGTCTGATCTAGTGGGCTCTTCCTCTACTCCTCTTCCCAGGTCTGATCTAGTGGGCTCTTCCTCTACTCCTCTTCCCAGGTCTGATCTAGTGAGCTCTTCCTCTACTCCTCTTCCCAGGTCTGATCTAGTGGGCTCTTCCTCTACTCCTCTTCCCAGGTCTGATCTAGTGGGCTCTTCCTCTACTCCTCTTCCCAGGTCTGATAATAATAATAATAATAATAATAATATCTAGTGGGCTCTTCCTCTACTCCTCTTCCCAGGTCTGATCTAGTGGGCTCTTCCTCTACTCCTCTTCCCAGGTCTGATCTAGTGGGCTCTTCCTCTACTCCTCTTCCCAGGTCTGATCTAGTGGGCTCTTCCTCTACTCCTCTTCCCAGGTCTGATCTAGTGGGCTCTTCCTCTACGCCTCTTCCCAGGTCTGATCTAGTGGGCTCTTCCTCTACTCCTCTTCCCAGGTCTGATCTAGTGGGCTCTTCCTCTACTCCTCTTCCCAGGTCTGATCTAGTGGGCTCTTCCTCTACTCCTCTTCCCAGGTCTGATCTAGTGGGCTCTTCCTCTACTCCTCTTCCCAGGTCTGATCTAGTGGGCTCTTCCTCTACTCCTCTTCCCAGGTCTGATCTAGTGGGCTCTTCCTCTACTCCTCTTCCCAGGTCTGATCTAGTGGGCTCTTCCTCTACTCCTCTTCCCAGGTCTGATCTAGTGGGCTCTTCCTCTACTCCTCTTCCCAGGTCTGATCTAGTGGGC
>NW_025746884.1:47500-52500 GCF_021184085.1 Oncorhynchus gorbuscha
AAACCTGTAGGGCCCAGACCCTCTCTACCAGGCCTGTAGGGCCCAGACCTTCTCTACCTCTCTACCAGACCTGTAGGGCCCAGACGCTCTCTACCAGACCTGTAGGGCCCAGAACCTCTCTACCTCTCTACCAGACCTGTAGGGCCCAGACCCTCTCTACCAGACCTGTAGGGCCCAGACCCTCTCTACCAGACCTGTAGGGCCCAGACCCTCTCTACCAGACCTGTAGGGCCCAGACCCTCTCTACCAGGCCTGTAGGGCCCAGACCCTCTCTACCTCTCTACTAGACCTGTAGGGCCCAGACCTTCTCTACCTCTCTACCAGACCTGTAGGGCCCAGACGCTCTCTACCAGACCTGTAGGGCCCAGACCCTCTCTACCTCTCTACCAGACCTGTAGGGCCCAGACCCTCTCTACCAGACCTGTAGGGCCCAGACCCTCTCTACCTCTAGAGCGCTCGGGGTGGGAACACACAGGCTCTCTCTGAACTCTCACATCATGGCTGCAATTGTTATGTCGTCCAGTAGGGGGCAGGCTTTCATTGTTGATGTGGCTGGATAAAGCAGTCCAGTATAGGCCTGTGCTGTAATCCTTTATCTCCCTGTCCAGCTCCATTCCTCCATGTTGGGTTCATGTTCAGTTCCCATGCTCCAGCCAAGCCCCTCCCTGCTCCAGCCAAGCCCCTCCCTGTAGGGCCCAGACGCTCTCTACCAGACCTGTAGGGCCCAGACCCTCTCTACCAGACCTGTAGGGCCCAGACCCTCTCTACCAGACCTGTAGGGCCCAGACCCTCTCTACCAGACCTATAGGGCCCAAACACTCTCTACCAGACCTGTAGGGCCCAGACGCTCTCTACCTCTCTACCAGACCTGTAGGGCCAAGACCCTCTCTACCAGACCTGTAGGGCCCAGACCCTCTCTACCAGACCTGTAGGGCCCAGACACTCTCTACCAGACCTGTAGGGCCCAGACGCTCTCTACCAGACCTGTAGGGCCCAGACCCTCTCTACCAGACCTGTAGGGCCCAGATGCTTTCTACCAGACTTGTAGGGCCCAGATGCTTTCTACCAGACCTGTAGGTCCCAGACCCTCTCTACCTCTCTACCAGACCTGTAGGGCCCAGACCCTCTCTATCAGACCTGTAGGGCCCAGACCCTCTCTACCAGACCTGTAGGGCCCAGACCCTCTCTACCAGGCCTGTAGGGCCCAGACCCTCTCTACCTCTCTACCAGACCTGTAGGGCCCAGACCCTCTCTACCAGGCCTGTAGGGCCCAGACCCTCTCTACCTCTCTACTAGACCTGTACGGCCCAGACCTTCTCTACCTCTCTACTAGACCTGTAGGGCCCAGACCCTCTCTACCAGGCCTGTAGGGCCCAGACCCTCTCTACCTCTCTACTAGACCTGTAGGGCCCAGACCCTCTCTACCAGGCCTGTAGGGCCCAGACCTTCTCTACCTCTCTACCAGACCTGTAGGGCCCAGACGCTCTCTACCAGACCTGTAGGGCCCAGACCCTCTCTACCAGGCCTGTAGGGCCCAGACCCTCTCTACCTCTCTACTAGACCTGTACGGCCCAGACCTTCTCTACCTCTCTACTAGACCTGTAGGGCCCAGACCCTCTCTACCAGGCCTGTAGGGCCCAGACCCTCTCTACCTCTCTACTAGACCTGTAGGGCCCAGACCCTCTCTACCAGGCCTGTAGGGCCCAGACCTTCTCTACCTCTCTACCAGACCTGTAGGGCCCAGACGCTCTCTACCAGACCTGTAGGGCCCAGACCCTCTCTACCTCTCTACCAGACCTGTAGGGCCCAGACCCTCTCTACCAGACCTGTAGGGCCCAGACCCTCTCTACCAGACCTGTAGGGCCCAGACCCTCTCTACCAGACCTGTAGGGCCCAGACCCTCTCTACCAGGCCTGTAGGGCCCAGACCCTCTCTACCTCTCTACTAGACCTGTACGGCCCAGACCTTCTCTACCTCTCTACTAGACCTGTAGGGCCCAGACCCTCTCTACCAGGCCTGTAGGGCCCAGACCCTCTCTACCTCTCTACTAGACCTGTAGGGCCCAGACCCTCTCTACCAGGCCTGTAGGGCCCAGACCTTCTCTACCTCTCTACCAGACCTGTAGGGCCCAGACGCTCTCTACCAGACCTGTAGGGCCCAGACCCTCTCTACCAGGCCTGTAGGGCCCAGACCCTCTCTACCTCTCTACTAGACCTGTACGGCCCAGACCTTCTCTACCTCTCTACTAGACCTGTAGGGCCCAGACCCTCTCTACCAGGCCTGTAGGGCCCAGACCCTCTCTACCTCTCTACTAGACCTGTAGGGCCCAGACCCTCTCTACCAGGCCTGTAGGGCCCAGACCTTCTCTACCTCTCTACCAGACCTGTAGGGCCCAGACGCTCTCTACCAGACCTGTAGGGCCCAGACCCTCTCTACCTCTCTACCAGACCTGTAGGGCCCAGACCCTCTCTACCAGACCTGTAGGGCCCAGACCCTCTCTACCTCTAGAGCGCTCGGGGTGGGAACACACAGGCTCTCTCTGAACTCTCACATCATGGCTGCAATTGTTATGTCGTCCAGTAGGGGGCAGGCTTTCATTGTTGATGTGGCTGGATAAAGCAGTCCAGTATAGGCCTGTGCTGTAATCCTTTATCTCCCCTGTCCAGCTCCATTCCTCCATGTTGGGTTCATGTTCAGTTCCCATGCTCCAGCCAAGCCCCTCCCTGCTCCAGCCAAGCCCCTCCCTGTAGGGCCCAGACGCTCTCTACCAGACCTGTAGGGCCCAGACCCTCTCTACCAGACCTGTAGGGCCCAGACCCTCTCTACCAGACCTGTAGGGCCCAGACCCTCTCTACCAGACCTATAGGGCCCAAACACTCTCTACCAGACCTGTAGGGCCCAGACGCTCTCTACCTCTCTACCAGACCTGTAGGGCCAAGACCCTCTCTACCAGACCTGTAGGGCCCAGACCCTCTCTACCAGACCTGTAGGGCCCAGACACTCTCTACCAGACCTGTAGGGCCCAGACGCTCTCTACCAGACCTGTAGGGCCCAGACCCTCTCTACCAGACCTGTAGGGCCCAGATGCTTTCTACCAGACTTGTAGGGCCCAGATGCTTTCTACCAGACCTGTAGGTCCCAGACCCTCTCTACCTCTCTACCAGACCTGTAGGGCCCAGACCCTCTCTATCAGACCTGTAGGGCCCAGACCCTCTCTACCAGACCTGTAGGGCCCAGACCCTCTCTACCAGGCCTGTAGGGCCCAGACCCTCTCTACCTCTCTACCAGACCTGTAGGGCCCAGACCCTCTCTACCAGGCCTGTAGGGCCCAGACCCTCTCTACCTCTCTACTAGACCTGTACGGCCCAGACCTTCTCTACCTCTCTACTAGACCTGTAGGGCCCAGACCCTCTCTACCAGGCCTGTAGGGCCCAGACCCTCTCTACCTCTCTACTAGACCTGTAGGGCCCAGACCCTCTCTACCAGGCCTGTAGGGCCCAGACCTTCTCTACCTCTCTACCAGACCTGTAGGGCCCAGACGCTCTCTACCAGACCTGTAGGGCCCAGACCCTCTCTACCAGGCCTGTAGGGCCCAGACCCTCTCTACCTCTCTACTAGACCTGTACGGCCCAGACCTTCTCTACCTCTCTACTAGACCTGTAGGGCCCAGACCCTCTCTACCAGGCCTGTAGGGCCCAGACCCTCTCTACCTCTCTACTAGACCTGTAGGGCCCAGACCCTCTCTACCAGGCCTGTAGGGCCCAGACCTTCTCTACCTCTCTACCAGACCTGTAGGGCCCAGATGCTCTCTACCAGACCTGTAGGGCCCAGACCCTCTCTACCTCTCTACCAGACCTGTAGGGCCCAGACCCTCTCTACCAGACCTGTAGGGCCCAGACCCTCTCTACCAGACCTGTAGGGCCCAGACCCTCTCTACCAGACCTGTAGGGCCCAGACCCTCTCTACCAGACCTGTAGGGCCCAGACCCTCTCTACCAGGCCTGTAGGGCCCAGACCCTCTCTACCAGACCTGTAGGGCCCAGACACTCTCTACCAGACCTGTAGGGCCCAGACGCTCTCTACCAGACCTGTAGGGCCCAGACCCTCTCTAACAGACCTGTAGGGCCCAGATGCTTTCTACCAGACTTGTAGGGCCCAGATGCTTTCTACCAGACCTGTAGGTCCCAGACCCTCTCTACCTCTCTACCAGACCTGTAGGGCCCAGACCCTCTCTACCAGACTACATTAATACTACAGCTGACTACACCAGTACTACAGCTGACTACATCAGTACTATTCCAGACTACACCAGTATTACATCAATACTACAGCAGACTACATCAATACTACAGCAGACTACATCAATACTACAGCTGACTACATCAATACTACAGCAGACTACATCAATATTACAGCAGACTACATCAATACTACAGCAGACTACATCAATACTACATCAATACTACAGCAGACTACATCAATATTACAGCAGACTACATCAATACTACATCAATACTACAGCAGACTACATCAATATTACAGCAGACTACATCAGTACTACATCAATACTACAGCAGACTACAACAATACTACAGTTGACTACATCAATACTACATCAGTACTACAGCAGACTACATCAATACTACAGCAGACTACAACAATACTACAGTTGACTACATCAGTACTACATCAATACTACAGCAGACTACATCAATACTACAGCAGACTACATCAGTACTACAGCAGACTACATCAGTACTACATCAATACTACATCAGTACTACATCAATAATACAGCAGACTACATCAGTACTACAGCAGACTGCATCAGTACTACATCAATACTACAGCAGACTACATCAATACTACATCAATACTACATCAATACTACATCAGTACTACAGCAGACTACATCAGTACTACATCAATACTACAGCAGACTACATCAATACTACATCAATACTACAGCAGACTACATCAATACTACATCAATACTACATC
>NW_025746884.1:57500-82412 GCF_021184085.1 Oncorhynchus gorbuscha
ACAAACGCTCCTCACCGCGTGGCCGCGGCCACCCTACTCTGGTGGTCCCAGCGCGCACGACCCACGTGGAGTTCCAGGTCTCCGGTAGCCTCTGGAACTGCCAATCTGCGGTCAACAAGGCAGAGTTCATCTCAGCCTATGCCTCCCTCCAGTCCCTCGACTTCTTGGCACTGACGGAAACATGGATCACCACAGACAACACTGCTACTCCTACTGCTCTCTCTTCGTCCGCCCACGTGTTCTCGCACACCCGAGAGCGTCTGGTCAGCGGGGTGGTGGCACCGGGATCCTCATCTCTCCCAAGTGGTCATTCTCTCTTTCTCCCTTACCCATCTGTCTATCGCCTCCTTTGAATTCCATGCTGTCACAGTTACTAGCCCTTTCAAGCTTAACATCCTTATCATTTATCGCCCTCCAGGTTCCCTCGGAGAGTTCATCAATGAGCTTGATGCCTTGATAAGCTCCTTTCCTGAGGACGGCTCACCTCTCACAGTTCTGGGCGACTTTAACCTCCCCACGTCTACCTTTGACTCTTTCCTCTCTGCCTCCTTCTTTCCCTCCTCTCCTCTTTTGACCTCACCCTCTCACCTTCCCCCCTACTCACAAGGCAGGCAATACGCTCGACCTCATCTTTACTAGATGCTGTTCTTCCACTAACCTCATTGCAACTCCCCTCCAAGTCTCCGACCACTGCCTTGTATCCTTTTCCCTCTCGCTCTCATCCAACACCTCCCACACTGCCCCTACTCGGATGGTATCGCGCCGTCCCAACCTTCGCTCTCTCTCCCCGCTACTCTCTCCTCTTCCATCCTATCATCTCTTCCCTCCGCTCAAACCTTCTCCCACCTATCTCCTGATTCTGCCTCCTCAACCCTCCTCTCCTCCCTCTCTGCATCCCTTGACTCTCTATGTCCCCTATCCTCCAGGCCGGCTCGGTCCTCCCCTCCCGCTCCGTGGCTCGATGACTCATTGCGAGCTCACAGAACAGGGCTCCGGGCAGCCGAGCGGAAATGGAGGAAAACTCGCCTCCCTGCGGACCTGGCATCCTTTCACTCCCTCCTCTCTACATTTTCCTCCTCTGTCTCTGCTGCTAAAGCCACTTTCTACCACGCTAAATTCCAAGCATCTGCCTCTAACCCTAGGAAGCTCTTTGCCACCTTCTCCTCCCTCCTGAATCCTCCGCCCCGTCCCCCCTCCTCCCTCTCTGCAGATGACTTCGTCAACCATTTTGAAAAGAAGGTCGACGACATCCGATCCTCGTTTGCTAAGTCAAACGACACCGCTGGTTCTGCTCACACTGCCCTACCCTGTGCTCTGACCTCTTTCTCCCCTCTCTCTCCAGATGAAATCTCGCGTCTTGTGACGGCCGGCCGCCCAACAACCTGCCCGCTTGACCCTATCCCCTCCTCTCTTCTCCAGACCATTTCCGGAGACCTTCTCCCTTACCTCACCTCGCTCATCAACTCATCCCTGACCGTTGGCTACGTCCCTTCCGTCTTCAAGAGAGCGAGAGTTGCACCCCTTCTGAAAAAACCTACACTCGATCCCTCCGATGTCAACAATTACAGACCAGTATCCCTTCTTTCTTTTCTCTCCAAAACTCTTGAACGTGCCGTCCTTGGCCAGCTCTCCCGCTATCTCTCTCTGAATGACCTTCTTGATCCAAATCAGTCAGGTTTCAAGACTAGTCATTCAACTGAGACTGCTCTCCTCTGTATCACGGAGGCGCTCCACACTGCTAAAGCTAACTCTCTCTCCTCTGCTCTCATCCTTCTAGATCTATCGGCTGCCTTCGATACTGTGAACCATCAGATCCTCCTCTCCACCCTCTCCGAGTTGGGCATCTCCGGCGCGGCCCACGCTTGGATTGCGTCCTACCTGACAGGTCGCTCCTACCAGGTGGCGTGGCGAGAATCTGTCTCCTCACCACGCGCTCTCACCACTGGTGTCCCCCAGGGCTCTGTTCTTGGCCCTCTCCTATTCTCGCTATACACCAAGTCACTTGGCTCTGTCATAACCTCACATGGTCTCTCTTATCATTGCTATGCAGACGACACACAATTAATCTTCTCCTTTCCCCCTTCTGATGACCAGGTGGCGAATCGCATCTCTGCATGTCTGGCAGACATATCAGTGTGGATGACGGATCACCACCTCAAGCTGAACCTCGGCAAGACGGAGCTGCTCTTCCTCCCGGGGAAGGACTGCCCGTTCCATGATCTCGCCATCACGGTTGACAACTCCATTGTGTCCTCCTCCCAGAGCGCCAAGAACCTTGGCGTGATCCTGGACAACACCCTGTCGTTCTCAACTAACATCAAGGCGGTGGCCCGTTCCTGTAGGTTCATGCTCTACAACATCCGCAGAGTACGACCCTGCCTCACACAGGAAGCGGCGCAGGTCCTAATCCAGGCACTTGTCATCTCCCGTCTGGATTACTGCAACTCGCTGTTGGCTGGGCTCCCTGCCTGTGCCATTAAACCCCTTCAACTCATCCAGAACGCCGCAGCCCGTCTGGTGTTCAACCTTCCCAAGTTCTCTCACGTCACCCCGCTCCTCCGTTCTCTCCACTGGCTTCCAGTTGAAGCTCGCATCCGCTACAAGACCATGGTGCTTGCCTACGGAGCTGTGAGGGGAACGGCACCTCAGTACCTCCAGGCTCTGATCAGGCCCTACACCCAAACAAGGGCACTGCGTTCATCCACCTCTGGCCTGCTCGCCTCCCTACCACTGAGGAAGTACAGCTCCCGCTCAGCCCAGTCAAAACTGTTCGCTGCCCTGGCCCCCCAATGGTGGAACAAACTCCCTCACGACGCCAGGACAGCGGAGTCAATCACCACCTTCCGGAGACACCTGAAACCCCACCTCTTTAAGGAATACCTAGGATAGGTTAAGTAATCCCTCTCACCCCACCCCCCCTAAGTTTTAGATGCACTATTGTTAAGTGACTGTCCCACTGGATGTCATAAGGTGAATGCACCAATTTGTAAGTCGCTCTGGATAAGAGCGTCTGCTAAATGACTTAAATGTAAATGTAAAATATTGCTGTATAATTACAGTAAAACATGACAGGCTTAGAGAGTTATATTGTTATATTGCTGTATAATTACAGTAAAACAGGAAAGGCTTAGAGAGTTATATTGTTATATTGCTGTATAATTACAGTAAACAGGAAAGACAGAGAGAGTTATATTGTTATATTGCTGTATAATTACAGTAAACAGGAAAGACAGAGAGAGTTATATTGTTATATTGCTGTATAATTACAGTAAAACATTACAGGCTTAGAGAGTTATATTGTTATATTGCTGTATAATTACAGTAAAACAGGAAAGGCTTAGAGAGTTATATTGTTATATTGCGGTATAATTACAGTAATACATGACAGTCTTAGAGAGTAATATTGTTATATTGCTGTATAATTACAGTAAAACATGACAGGCTTAGAGAGTTATATTGTTATATTGCGGTATAATTACAGTAATACATGACAGTCTTAGAGAGTTATATTGTTATATTGCTGTATAATTACAGTAAAACAGGAAAGGCTTAGAGAGTTATATTGTTATATTGCGGTATAATTACAGTAATACATGACAGTCTTAGAGAGTTATATTGTTATATTGCTGTATAATTACAGTAAAACATGACAGGCTTAGAGAGTTATATTGTTATATTGCGGTATAATTACAGTAATACATGACAGTCTTAGAGAGTTATATTGTTATATTGCTGTATAATTACAGTAAAACATGACAGGCTTAGAGAGTTATATTGTTATATTGCGGTATAATTACAGTAATACATGACAGTCTGAGAGAGTTATATTGTTTTATTGTGGTATAATTACAGTAAAACTGGAAAGGCTTAGAGAGTTATATTGTTATATTGCGGTATAATTACATCATCTATGCAGCAGTTTCATCATTAAAGACTCATCCTTCTGGACCAGACTCACTGCTTTCATCTCCCCCAATATAATACAATACTACTGCAGTATCCCCAATGCAATAGATAGAGAGAGACAGAGAGACAGAGAGACAGAGACAGAGAGAGAGAGAGAGAGAGAGAGAGAGAGAGAGAGAGAGAGAGAGAGAGAGAGAGAAAGGGGGGGTGAGAAACAGAGAGAGAGAGAGAGAGAGAGAGAGAGAGAGAGAAAGGGAAGGGGGAGATGTGGGGTCTGTATAAAATAGTCAATATGTCTTATTTGAGAGAGTGTGTACTAAGACTTGACTAACACTCCATCTCCCACCTCCACATAGACACAACACCCCCCCATCCCCCTCACCTGGTACGTGGAGACAGGTGAGGCAGCGACGAAGGGAGTGATGGATGTCTGTGCTATCATCCTATTGGTGGAGATGTATGGAGAGGAGTAGAACCTACAGGAGAGAAGAAGAGACAGAAAGAGAGGAGGGAGGAGGAGATGAAGAGGAGAAGGGAGGATGACAGGACAGTAGAGAAGGAGAGACAGGAAGAGGAGAAGGGAGGAAGAGATGAAGAGGAGAAGAGAGGATGACGGGACAGTAGAGAAGGAGAGACAGGAAGAGGAGATGAAGAGGAGAAGGGAGGATGACAGGACAGTAGAGAAGGAGAGACAGGAAGAGGAGATGAAGAGGAGAAGAGAGAAAGAGGGGACAGTAGAGAAGGAGAGATAGGAAGAGGAGAAGGGAGGATGACGGGACAGTAGAGAAAGAGAGACAGAAAGAGAGGAGGGAGGAGGTGATGAAGAGGAGAAGAGAGAAATAGGGGACAGTAGAGAAGGAGAGACAGGAAGAGGAGAAGGGAGGATGACGGGACAGTAGAGAAGGAGAGACAGGAAGAGAGGAGGGAGGAGGAGATGAAGAGGAGAAGAGAGAAAGAGGGGACAGTAGAGAAGGAGAGACAGGAAGAGGAGAAGGGAGGATGACGGGACAGTAGAGAAGGAGAGACAGAAAGAGAGGAGGGAGGAGGAGATGAAGAGGAGAAGAGAGAAAGAGGGGACAGTAGAGAAGGAGAGATAGGAAGAGGAGAAGGGAGGATGACGGGACAGTAGAGAAGGAGAGACAGAAAGAGAGGAGGGAGGAGGAGATGAAGAGGAGAAGGGAGGATGACGGGACAGTAGAGAAGGAGAGACAGAAAGAGAGGAGGGAGGAGGAGATGAAGAGGAGAAGAGAGAAAGAGGGGACAGTAGCGAAGGAGAGACAGGAAGAGGGGAGGAAGAGGAGAAGAGAGGATGACGGGACAGTAGAGAAGGAGAGACATGAAGAGGAGAATGGAGGATGACGGGACAGTAGAGAAGGAGAGACAGGAAGAGGAGAAGGGAGGATGACGGGACAGTAGAGAAGGAGAGACGGGAAGAGGAGAAGGGAGGAAGACGGGACAGTAGAGAAGGAGAGACAGGAAGAGGAGAAGGGAGGATGACGGGACAGTAGAGAAGGAGAGACAGGAAGAGGAGAAGGGAGGATGACGGGACAGTAGAGAAGGAGAGACAGGAAGAGGAGAAGGGAGGAAGACGGGACAGTAGAGAAGGAGAGACAGGAAGAGGAGAATGGAGGAAGACGGGACAGTAGAGAAGGAGAGACATGAAGAGGAGAATGGAGGAAGACGGGACAGTAGAGAAGGAGAGACAGGAAGAGGAGAATGGAGGATGACGGGACAGTAGAGAAGGAGAGACATGAAGAGGAGAATGGAGGAAGACGGGACAGTAGAGAAGGAGAGACATGAAGAGGAGAATGGAGGAAGACGGGACAGTAGAGAAGGAGAGACATGAAGAGGAGAATGGAGGAAGACGGGACAGTAGAGAAGGAGAGACATGAAGAGGAGAATGGAGGAAGACGGGACAGTAGAGAAGGAGAGACAGGAAGAGGAGAATGGAGGAAGACGGGACAGTAGAGAAGGAGAGACATGAAGAGGAGAATGGAGGATGACGGGACAGTAGAGAAGGAGAGACAGGAAGAGGAGAATGGAGGATGACGGGACAGTAGAGAAGGAGACACGGGAAGAAGGGAGGGAAGGAGAGAGGAGAGAGGGTTAAACTTCATAATGTCACTCTAAGAGCAGGACAACAACCACTAGCAACAGTGACAGATTGGCTCAGCCCAACTGTGTCACACCGTGGACTGACTGATTGATGACCCTGTCCTAGAATGTAACACCACAGACTCAACATCTGGCTCCCTCACACACACAAGTGTGTGTGTGTGTGTGTGTGTGTGTGTGTGTGTGTGTGTGTGTGTGTGTGTGTGTGTGTGTGTGTGTGTGTGTGTGTTTCTGAAGTGAAAGTATGTCCTCAGTGGTTTCATTGGGTGAATGAATAAAATGATATTTTCGTGTCAAGTCGCCAATCGGCAGCCGATCCCTCGTGGGGTTAATTGACACATGAATAGACAATAATTCACTGTGGTCATTAAATGAAAGGTTTTCCTCTGCATTGCGCTTCGCATAAAGAGTCAAATTCTAAGTGTGTGTATTATTTATCATCGTGTACCCAGAGAGGACACATTTCATCCAGGTACTAGTGTGTGTGTGTGTGTGTGTGTGTGTGTGTGTGTGTGTGTGTGTGTGTGTGTGTGTGTGTGTGTGTGTGTGTGTGTGTGTGTGTGTGTGTGTGTGTGTGTGTGTGTGTGTGTGTGTTGTATATTACATCAAGCAGGTCTCTTGCTGTTCTGAATTGTTCTGAATTGATTTCTCTGTCTATGGGATGGGTTATGGTATACAGGCTGAGTTATGGATGGGGGGTATACAGGCTGAGTTATGGATGGGGGGGGTATACAGGCTGAGTTATGGATGGGGGGGGGTATACAGGCTGAGTTATGGATGGGGGGGGGTATACAGGCTGAGTTATGGATGGGGGTATACAGGCTGAGTTATGGATGGGGGGTATACAGGCTGAGTTATGGATGGGGGGTATACAGGCTGAGTTATGGATGGGGGGTATACAGGCTGAGTTATGGATGGGGGGGGTATACAGGCTGAGTTATGGATGGGGGGGGTATACAGGCTGAGTTATGGATGGGGGGGTATACAGGCTGAGTTATGGATGGGGGGTATACAGGCTGAGTTATGGATGGGGGGTATACAGGCTGAGTTATGGATGGTATACAGGCTGAGTTATGGATGGGGGGTATACAGGCTGAGTTATGGATGGGGGGTATACAGGCTGAGTTATGGATGGGGGGTATACAGGCTGAGTTATGGATGGGGGGGGTATACAGGCTGAGTTATGGATACAGGCTGAGTTATGGGGGGGTATACAGGCTGAGTTATGGATGGGGGGGTATACAGGCTGAGTTATGGATGGGGGGGGTATACAGGCTGAGTTATGGATGGGGGGGGTATACAGGCTGAGTTATGGATGGGGGGTATACAGGCTGAGTTATGGATGGGGGGTATACAGGCTGAGTTATGGATGGGGGGGTATACAGGCTGAGTTATGGATGGGGGGGGTATACAGGCTGAGTTATGGATGGGGGGTATACAGGCTGAGTTATGGATGGGGGGGTATACAGGCTGAGTTATGGATGGGGGGTTATGGTTATGGGGGGTATACAGGCTGAGTTATGGATGGGGGGGGTATACAGGCTGAGTTATGGATGGGGGGGTATACAGGCTGAGTTATGGATGGGGGGGTATACAGGCTGAGTTATGGATGGGGGGGGGTATACAGGCTGAGTTATGGATGGGGGGTATACAGGCTGAGTTATGGATGGGGGGGTATACAGGCTGAGTTATGGATGGGGGGTATACAGGCTGAGTTATGGATGGGGGGGGGGGGGTATACAGGCTGAGTTATGGATGGGGGGGGTATACAGGCTGAGTTATGGATGGGGGGGGTATACAGGCTGAGTTATGGATGGGGGGGTATACAGGCTGAGTTATGGATGGGGGTATACAGGCTGAGTTATGGATGGGGGGGGTATGGACATATAGTTATGAGTTATGGATGGGGGTATACAGGCTGAGTATAAATGGTTATGGATGGGGGGTATATGAGTTATGGATTACACATGAGTTATGGATGGGGGGGTATACAGACTGAGTTATGGATGGGGGGGTATACAGGCTGAGTTATGGATGGGGGGTATACAGGCTGAGTTATGGATGGGGGGGTATACAGGCTGAGTTATGGATGGGGGTATACAGGCTGAGTTATGGATGGGGGGGGGTATACAGGCTGAGTTATGGATGGGGGGTATACAGGCTGAGTTATGGATGGGGGGGTATACAGGCTGAGTTATGGATGGGGGGGGGCAGGCTGAGTTATGGATGGGGGGGGTATACAGGCTGAGTTATGGATGGGGGGTATACAGGCTGAGTTATGGTATACAGGCTGAGTTATGGATGGGGGGGTATACAGGCTGAGTTATGGATGGGGGGTATACAGGCTGAGTTATGGATGGGGGGGTATACAGGCTGAGTTATGGATGGGGGGGTATACAGGCTGAGTTATGGATGGGGGGGGTATACAGGCTGAGTTATGGATGGGGGGGTATACAGGCTGAGTTATGGATGGGGGTATACAGGCTGAGTTATGGATGGGGGGGTATACAGGCTGAGTTATGGATGGGGGGGGGTATACAGGCTGAGTTATGGATGGGGGGTATACAGGCTGAGTTATGGATGGGGGTATACAGGCTGAGTTATGGATGGGGGGGGGGGTATACAGGCTGAGTTATGGATGGGGGGGTATACAGGCTGAGTTATGGATGGGGGGGTATACAGGCTGAGTTATGGATGGGGGGGGGTATACAGGCTGAGTTATGGATGGGGGGTATACAGGCTGAGTTATGGATGGGGGGGTATACAGGCTGAGTTATGGATGGGGGGTATACAGGCTGAGTTATGGATGGGGGGGGTATACAGGCTGAGTTATGGATGGGGGGGTATACAGGCTGAGTTATGGATGGGGGGTATACAGGCTGAGTTATGGATGGGGGGGTATACAGGCTGGTTATGGATGGGGGGGTATACAGGCTGAGTTATGGATGGGGGGTATACAGGCTGAGTTATGGATGGGGGTATACAGGCTGAGTTATGGATGGGGGGGGTATACAGGCTGAGTTATGGATGAGGGGGGGGGTATACAGGCAGGCTGAGTTATGGATGGGGGGGGGTATACAGGCTGAGTTATGGATGGGGGGTATACAGGCTGAGTTATGGATGGGGGGGGGGGGTATACAGGCTGAGTTATGGATGGGGGGGGGGGGGTATACAGGCTGAGTTATGGATGGGGGGTATACAGGCTGAGTTATGGGGGGGGGTATGGATGGATGGGGGGGGGTATACAGGCTGAGTTATGGATGGGGGGGTATACAGGCTGAGTTATGGATGGGGGGGGTATACAGGCTGAGTTATGGATGGGGGGGTATACAGGCTGAGTTATGGATGGGGGGTATACAGGCTGAGTTATGGATGGGGGTATACAGGCTGAGTTATGGATGGGGGGGGGTATACAGGCTGAGTTATGGATGGGGGGGTATACAGGCTGAGTTATGGATGGGGGGGGGGCTGAGTTATGGATGGGGGGGGGGTATACAGGCTGAGTTATGGATGGGGGGGTATACAGGCTGAGTTATGGATGGGGGGGGGTATACAGGCTGAGTTATGGATGGGGGGTATACAGGCTGAGTTATGGATGGGGGGGGTATACAGGCTGAGTTATGGATGGGGGGGTATACAGGCTGAGTTATGGATGGGGGGGGTATACAGGCTGAGTTATGGATGGGGGGGGGATGGTTATGGATGGGGGGTATACAGGCTGAGTTATGGATGGGGGGTATACAGGCTGAGTTATGGATGGGGGGGGGTATACAGGCTGAGTTATGGATGGGGGGTATACAGGCTGAGTTATGGATGGGGGGGGTATACAGGCTGAGTTATGGATGGGGGGGGGGTATACAGGCTGAGTTATGGATGGGGGGGGGGTATACAGGCTGAGTTATGGATGGGGGGGTTACAGGCTGAGTTATGGATGGGGGGGTATACAGGCTGGAGTTATGGATGGATGGGGGGGGGTATACAGGCTGAGTTATGGATGGGGGGGGGTATACAGGCTGAGTTATGGATGGGGGTATACAGGCTGAGTTATGGATGGGGGGGGTATACAGGCTGAGTTATGGATGGGGGTATACAGGCTGAGTTATGGATGGGGGGGGGGTATACAGGCTGAGTTATGGATGGGGGTATACAGGCTGAGTTATGGATGGGGGGGGGGTATACAGGCTGAGTTATGGATGGGGGGGGGTATACAGGCTGAGTTATGGATGGGGGGTATACAGGCTGAGTTATGGATGGGGGTATACAGGCTGAGTTATGGATGGGGGGGGTATACAGGCTGAGTTATGGATGGGGGTATACAGGCTGAGTTATGGATGGATGAGTTATGGATGGGGGGTATACAGGCTGGAGTTATGGATGGGGGGGGGTATACAGGCTGAGTTATGGATGGGGGGTATACAGGCTGAGTTATGGATGGGGGGTATACAGGCTGAGTTATGGATGGGGGGGGTATACAGGCTGAGTTATGGATGGGGGGTTATGGATGGGGGGGGTATACAGGCTGAGTTATGGATGGGGGGGGGGTATACAGGCTGAGTTATGGATGGGGGGGGTATACAGGCTGAGTTATGGATGGGGGGTATACAGGCTGAGTTATGGATGGGGGGGGTATACAGGCTGAGTTATGGATGGGGGGTATACAGGCTGAGGGATGGGGGGGTATACAGGCTGAGTTATGGATGGGGGGTATACAGGCTGAGTTATGGATGGGGGGTACAGGCTGAGCTGGGTATACAGGCTGAGTTATGGATGGGGGGTATACAGGCTGAGTTATGGGGGGGGTATACAGGCTGAGTTATGGATGGGGGGGTATACAGGCTGAGTTATGGATGGGGGGTATACAGGCTGAGTTATGGATGGGGGGTATACAGGCTGAGTTATGGATGGGGGTATACAGGCTGAGTTATGGATGGGATTATGGGGGGGGTATACAGGCTGAGTTATGGATGGGGGGGGGTATACAGGCTGAGTTATGGATGGGGGGTATACAGGCTGAGTTATGGATGGGGGGTATACAGGCTGAGTTATGGATGGGGGGGGTATACAGGCTGAGTTATGGATGGGGGGTATACAGGCTGAGTTATGGATGGGGGTATACAGGCTGAGTTATGGATGGGGGGTATACAGGCTGAGTTATGGATGGGGGGATACAGGCTGAGTTATGGATGGGGGGTATACAGGCTGAGTTATGGATGGGGGGGTATACAGGCTGAGTTATGGATGGGGGGTATACAGGCTGAGTTATGGATGGGGGGTATACAGGCTGAGTTATGGATATGCTGAGTTATGGATGGGGGGGGTATACAGGCTGAGTTATGGATGGGGGGTATACAGGCTGAGTTATGGATGGGGGGTATACAGGCTGAGTTATGGATGGGGGTATACAGGCTGAGTTTGGATGGATGGGGGGGGGTATACAGGCTGAGTTATGGATGGGGGGGGGGGGTATACAGGCTGAGTTATGGATGGGGGGGGGTATACAGGCTGAGTTATGGATGGGGGGGGTATACAGGCTGAGTTATGGATGGGGGGGTATACAGGCTGAGTTATGGATGGGGGGGGTATACAGGCTGAGTTATGGATACAGGCTGAGTTTGGATGGAGGCTGAGTTATGGATGGGGGGGTATACAGGCTGAGTTATGGATGGGGGGGGTATACAGGCTGAGTTATGGATGGGGGGGTATACAGGCTGAGTTATGGATGGGGGGGGGTATACAGGCTGAGTTATGGATGGGGGGGGTATACAGGCTGAGTTATGGAGTTATGGATGGGGGGGGGTATACAGGCTGAGTTATGGATGGGGGGGGGTTATGGATGGGGGGGGGGTATACAGGCTGAGTTATGGATGGGGGGGTATACAGGCTGAGTTATGGATGGGGGGATGGGGGGTATACAGGCTGAGTTATGAGTTATGGATGGGGGTATACAGGCTGAGTTATGGATGGGGGGTATACAGGCTGAGTTATGGATGGGGGGGTATACAGGCTGAGTTATGGATGGGGGGTATACAGGCTGAGTTATGGATGGGGGGTATACAGGCTGAGTTATGGATGGGGGTATACAGGCTGAGTTATGGATGGGGGGGGGTATACAGGCTGAGTTATGGATGGGGGGTATACAGGCTGAGTTATGGATGGGGGGTATACAGGCTGAGTTATGGATGGGGGGTATACAGGCTGAGTTATGGATGGGGGGTATACAGGCTGAGTTATGGATGAGTTATGGGGGGGGGTATACAGGCTGAGTTATGGATGGGGGGTATACAGGCTGAGTTATGGATGGGGGGGGTATACAGGCTGAGTTATGGATGGGGGGTATACAGGCTGAGTTATGGATGGGGGGTATACAGGCTGAGTTATGGATGGGGGGTATACAGGCTGAGTTATGGATGGGGGGTATACAGGCTGAGTTATGGATGGGGGGTATAGGCTGAGTTATGGATGGGGGGTATACAGGCTGAGTTATGGATGGGGGGTATACAGGCTGAGTTATGGATGGGGGGTATACAGGCTGAGTTATGGATGGGGGGTATACAGGCTGAGTTATGGATGGGGGGGTATACAGGCTGAGTTATGGATGGGGGGGTATACAGGCTGAGTTATGGATGGGGGGTATACAGGCTGAGTTATGGGGGGGGGTATACAGGCTGAGTTATGGATGGGGGGGTATACAGGCTGAGTTATGGATGGGGGGGGGGTATACAGGCTGAGTTATGGATGGGGGGGGTATACAGGCTGAGTTATGGATGGGGGGGTATACAGGCTGAGTTATGGATGGGGGTATACAGGCTGAGTTATGGATGGGGGGTATACAGGCTGAGTTATGGATGGGGGGGTATACAGGCTGAGTTATGGATGGGGGGGGGTATACAGGCTGAGTTATGGGGGGGTATACAGGCTGAGTTATGGATGGGGGGGGGTATACAGGCTGAGTTATGGATGGGGGGTATACAGGCTGAGTTATGGATGGGGGGGGGTATACAGGCTGAGTTATGGATGGGGGTATACAGGCTGAGTTATGGATGGGGGGGGTATACAGGCTGAGTTATGGATGGGGGGGGGGTATACAGGCTGAGTTATGGATGGGGGTATACAGGCTGAGTTATGGATGGGGGGTATACAGGCTGAGTTATGGATGGGGGGGTATACAGGCTGAGTTATGGATGGGGGGGTATACAGGCTGAGTTATGGATGGGGGTATACAGGCTGAGTTATGGATGGGGGGTATACAGGCTGAGTTATGGATGGGGGGGTATACAGGCTGAGTTATGGATGGGGGGGGTATACAGGCTGAGTTATGGATGGGGGGGTATACAGGCTGAGTTATGGATGGGGGGTATACAGGCTGAGTTATGGATGGGGGTATACAGGCTGAGTTATGGATGGTATACAGGCTGAGTTATGGGGGGGGTATACAGGCTGAGTTATGGATGGGGGTATACAGGGGGGGTATACAGGCTGAGTTATGGATGTTATGGGGGTATACAGGCTGAGTTATGGATGGGGGTATACAGGCTGAGTTATGGATGGGGGGGGGTATACAGGCTGAGTTATGGATGGGGGGGTATACAGGCTGAGTTATGGATGGGGGGGGGTATACAGGCTGAGTTATGGATGGGGGGTATACAGGCTGAGTTATGGATGGGGGGGGTATACAGGCTGAGTTATGGATGGGGGGGTATACAGGCTGAGTTATGGATGGGGGGGTATACAGGCTGAGTTATGGATGGGGGGTATACAGGCTGAGTTAAGGATGGAGAGGCTGAGTTATGGATGGGGGGTATACAGGCTGAGTTATGGATGGGGGGGGTATACAGGCTGAGTTATGGATGGGGGGTATACAGGCTGAGTTATGGATGGGGGGGTATACAGGCTGAGTTATGGATGGGGGGTATACAGGCTGAGTTATGGATGGGTACCTGAGCTGAGTTATGGATGTTATGGATGGGGGTATACAGGCTGAGTTATGGATGGGGGGGTATACAGGCTGAGTTATGGATGGGGGGTATACTGAGAGGCTGAGTTTGGATGGATGGCTGAGTTATGGATGGGGGGGGTATACAGGCTGAGTTATGGATGGGGGGTATACAGGCTGAGTTATGGATGGGGGTATACAGGCTGAGTTATGGATGGGGGGTATACAGGCTGAGTTATGGATGGGGGGTATACAGGCTGAGTTATGGATGGGGGGTATACAGGCTGAGTTATGGATGGGGGGTATACAGGCTGGAGTTATGGATGGGGGGTATACAGGCTGAGTTATGGATGGGGGTATACAGGCTGAGTTATGGATGGGGGGGGGTATACAGGCTGAGTTATGGATGGGGGGGGTATACAGGCTGAGTTATGGATGGGGGGGTATACAGGCTGAGTTATGGATGGGGGGTATACAGGCTGAGTTATGGATGGGGGTAAACAGGCTGAGTTATGGATGGGGGGTATAGGCTGGATGGGGGGTATACAGGCTGAGTTATGGATGGGGGGGGTATACAGGCTGAGTTATGGATGGGGGGTATACAGGCTGAGTTATGGATGGGGGGGTATACAGGCTGAGTTATGGATGGGGGTATACAGGCTGAGTTATGGATGGGGGGGGGGGGGTATACAGGCTGAGTTATGGATGGGGGGGGGTATACAGGCTGAGTTATGGATGGGGGTATACAGGCTGAGTTATGGATGGGGGGGGGTATACAGGTGAGTTATGGATGGGGGGGTATACAGGCTGAGTTATGGATGGGGGGGGGGGTATACAGGCTGAGTTATGGATGGGGGGTATACAGGCTGAGTTATGGATAGGGGGTATACAGGCTGAGTTATGGATGGGGGGGGGTATACAGGCTGAGTTATGGATGGGGGGGGTATACAGGCTGGAGTTATGGATGGGGGGGTATACAGGCTGAGTTATGGATGGGGTATACAGGCTGAGTTATGGATGGGGGGTATACAGGTTGAGTTATGGATGGGGGGTATACAGGCTGAGTTATGGATGGGGGTATACAGGCTGAGTTATGGATGGGGGGTATACAGGCTGAGTTATGGATGGGGGGGGGTATACAGGCTATGATTATGGATGGGGGGTATACAGGCTGAGTTATGGATGGGGGGGGGATACAGGCTGAGTTATGGATGGGGGGTATACAGGCTGAGTTATGGATGGGGGGGGTATACAGGCTGAGTTATGGATGGGGGTATACAGGCTGAGTTATGGATGGGGGGTATACAGACTGAGTTATGGATGGGGGGGGTATACAGGCTGAGTTATGGATGGGGGGGGTATACAGGCTGGAGTTATGGATGGGGGTATACAGGCTGAGTTATGGATGGGGGGTATACAGGCTGGAGTTATGGATGGGGTATACAGGCTGAGTTATGGATGGGGGTATACAGGCTGAGTTATGGATGGGGGTATACAGGCTGAGTTATGGATGGGGGTATACAGGCTGAGTTATGGATGGGGGGTATACAGGCTGAGTTATGGATGGGGGGGGGGGTATATAGGCTGAAGTTATGGATGGGGGGGGTATACAGGCTGAGTTATGGATGGGGGTATACAGGCTGAGTTATGGATGAAATTATACAGGCTGAGTTATGGATGGGGGGTATACAGGCTGAGTTATGGATGGGGGGGGTATACAGGCTGAGTTATGGATGGGGGTATACAGGCTGAGTTATGGATGGGGGGGGTATAGGCTGAGTTATGGATGGGGGGTATACAGGCTGAGTTTGGATGGGGGGTATACAGGCTGAGTTATGGATGGGGGGTATACAGGCTGAGTTATGGATGGAAGTATACAGGCTGAGTTATGGATGGGGGGTATACAGGCTGAGTTATGGATGGGGGGGTATACAGGCTGAGTTATGGATGGGGGGTATACAGGCTGAGTTATGGATGGGGGGTGTATACAGGCTGAGTTATGGATGGGGGGGTATACAGGCTGAGTTATGGATGGGGGGGTATACAGGCTGAGTTTATGGATGGGGGGGTATACAGAGCTGAGTTATGGATGGGGGGTATACAGGCTGAGTTATGGATGGGGGGTATACAGGCTGAGTTATGGATGGGGTATACAGGCTGAGTTATGGATGGGGGGTATACAGGCTGAGTTATGGATGGGGGGGTATACAGGCTGAGTTATGGATGGGGGGGTATACAGGCTGAGTTATGGATGGGGGGTATACAGGCTGAGTTATGGATGGGGGGTATACAGGCTGAGTTATGGATGGGGGGGGTATACAGGCTGAGTTATGGATGGGGGGGTATACAGGCTGAGTTATGGATGGGGGGTATACAGGCTGAGTTATGGATGGGGGGGTATACAGGCTGAGTTATGGATGGGGGTATACAGGCTGAGTTATGGATACAGGCTGAGTTATGGATGGGGGGTATACAGGCTGAGTTATGGATGGGGGGGGGGGTACAGGCTGGAGTTATGGATGGAGGGGTATACAGGCTGAGTTATGGATGGGGGGGTATACAGGCTGAGTTATGGATGGGGGGTATACAGGCTGAGTTATGGATGGGGGGTATACAGGCTGAGTTATGGATGGGGGGGTATACAGGCTGAGTTATGGATGGGGGTATACAGGCTGAGTTATGGATGGGGGTATACAGGCTGAGTTATGGATGGGGGTATACAGGCTGAGTTATGGATGGGGGGGTATACAGGCTGAGTTATGGATGGGGGTATACAGGCTGAGTTATGGATGGGGGGGGTATACAGCTGAGTTATGGATGGGGGTATACAGGCTGAGTTATGGATGGGGGGGTATACAGGCTGAGTTATGGATGGGGGTATACAGGCTGAGTTATGGATGGGGGTATACAGGCTGAGTTATGGATGGGGGGTATACAGGCTGAGTTTATGGATGGGGGGGGTATACAGGCTGAGTTATGGATGGGGGGGTATACAGGCTGAGTTATGGATGGGGGGTATACAGGCTGAGTTATGGATGGGGGGGTATACAGGCTGAGTTATGGATGGGGGGTATACAGGCTGAGTTATGGATGGGGGGGTATACAGGCTGAGTTATGGATGGGGGGGTATACAGGCTGAGTTATGGATGGGGGGTATACAGGCTGAGTTATGGATGGGGGTATACAGAAGGAGTTATGGATGGGGGGTATACAGGCTGAGTTATGGATGGGGGTATACAGGCTGAGTTATGGATGGGGGTATACAGGCTGGAGTTATGGATGGGGGGAGTATACAGGCTGAGTTATGGATGGGGGGGTATACAGGCTGAGTTGTGGATGGGGGGTATACAGGCTGAGTTATGGATGGGGGGGGTATACAGGCTGAGTTATGGATGGGGGGTATACAGGCTGAGTTATGGATGGGGGGGTATACAGGCTGAGTTATGGATGGGGGGTATACAGGCTGAGTTATGGATGGGGGGGTATACAGGCTGAGTTATGGATGGGGGGGTATACAGGCTGAGTTATGGATGGGGGGGTATACAGGCTGAGTTATGGATGGGGGGGGTATACAGGCTGAGTTATGGATGGGGGGGGAAGTATACAGGCTTGTTATGGATGGGGGGGTATACAGGCTGAGTTATGGATGGGGGGGGGTATACAGGCTGAGTTATGGATGGGGTATACAGGCTGAGTTATCGATGGGGGGGGGTGGGTATACAGGCTGAGTTATGGATGGGGGTATACAGGCTGAGTTATGGATGGGGGGTATACAGGCTGAGTTATGGATGAGAAATTTATACAGGCTGAGTTATGGATGGGGGGGTATACAGGCTGAGTTATGGATGGGGGTATACAGGCTGAGTTATGGATGGGGTATACAGGCTGAGTTATGGATGGGGGGGGTATACAGGCTGAGTTATGGATGGGGGTATACAGGCTGGAGTTATGGATGGGGGGGTATACAGGCTGAGTTATGGATGGGGGGTATACAGGCTGAGTTATGGATGGGGGGTATACAGGCTGAGTTATGGATGGGGGGGTATACAGGCTGAGTTATGGATGGGGGGTATACAGGCTGAGTTATGGATGGGGGGTATACAGGCTGAGTTATGGATGGGGGGGTATACAGGCTGAGTTATGGATGGGGGGTATACAGGCTGAGTTATGGATGGGGGGTATACAGGCTGAGTTATGGATGGGGGGTATACAGGCTGAGTTATGGATGGGGGGGGGTATACAGGCTGAGTTATGGATGGGGGGTATACAGGCTGAGTTATGGATGGGGGGGGGTATACAGGCTGAGTTATGGATGGGGGGTATACAGGCTGAGTTATGGATGGGGGGGTATACAGGCTGGAGTTATGGATGGGGGTATACAGGCTGAGTTATGGATGGGGGTATACAGGCTGAGTTATGGATGGGGGGGGGGTATACAGGCTGAGTTATGGATGGGGGGGTATACAGGCTGAGTTATGGATGGGGGGTATACAGGCTGAGTTATGGATGGGGGGTATACAGGCTGAGTTATGGATGGGGGGGTATACAGGCTGAGTTATGGATGGGGGGGTATACAGGCTGAGTTATGGATGGGGGTATACAGGCTGAGTTATGGGATGGGGGGGGGGGGGGGGGGGGTATACAGGCTGGAGTTATGGATGGGGGGTATACAGGCTGAGTTATGGATGGGGGGGTATACAGGCTGAGTTATAGGATGGGGGGGGTATACAGGCTGAGTTATGGATGGGGGGGTATACAGGCTGAGTTATCGATGGGGGGGGGGGTATACAGGCTGAGTTTATGGATGGGGGGTATACAGGCTGAGTTATGGATGGGGGGTATACAGGCTGAGTTATGGATGGGGGGTATACAGGCTGAGTTATGGATGGGGGGGGTATACAGGCTGAGTTATGGATGGGGGGGGGGTATACAGGCTGAGTTATGGATGGGGGGGTATACAGGCTGAGTTATGGATGGGGGGTATACAGGGGCTGAGTTATGGATGGGGTATACAGGCTGAGTTATGGATGGGGGGTATCAGGCTGGGAGTTATGGATGGGGGGGTATACAGGCTGAGTTATGGATGGGGGGAGTATACAGGCTGAGTTATGGATGGGGGGGGGTATACAGGCTGAGTTATGGATGGGGGGTATACAGGCTGAGTTATGGATGGGGGGGTATAGGGGCTGAGTTATGGATGGGGGGTATACAGGCTGAGTTATGTGGATGGGGGAGGTATACAGGCTGAGTTATGGATGGGGGAGTATACAGGGGCTGAGTTATGGATGGGGGGGGGGTATACAGGCTGAGTTATGGATGGGGGGGTATACAGGCTGAGTTATGGATGGGGGGGTATACAGGCTGAGTTATGGATGGGGGGTATACAGGCTGAGTTATGGATGGGGGTATACAGGCTGAGTTATGGATGGGGGGTATACAGGCTGAGTTATGGATGGGGGTATACAGGCTGAGTTATGGATGGGGGGGTATACAGACTGAGTTATGGATGGGGGGTATACAGGCTGAGTTATGGATGGGGGGGGGTATACAGGCTGAGTTATGGATGGGGGGGTATACAGGCTGAGTTATGATGGGGGGTATACAGGCTGAGTTATGAGATGGGGGGGGGTATACAGGCTGAGTTATGGATGGGGGGGTATACAGGCTGAGTTATGGATGGGGGGGGGTATACAGCTGAGTTATGGATGGGGGGGGTATACAGGCTGAGTTATGGATGGGGGGGTATACAGGCTGAGTTATGGATGGGGGGTATACAGGCTGAGTTATGGATGGGGGGGTATACAGGCTGAGTTATGGATGGGGGGTATACAGGCTGAGTTATGGATGGGGGGGTATACAGGCTGAGTTATGGATGGGGGGTATACAGGCTGAGTTATGGATGGGGGGTATACAGGCTGAGTTATGGATGGGGGTATACAGGCTGAGTTATGGATGGGGGGGTATACAGGCTGAGTTATATGGATGGGGGGGGTATACAGGCTGAGTTATGGATGGGGGGGTATACAGGCTGAGTTATGGATGGGGGGTATACAGGCTGAGTTATGGATGGGGGGTATACAGGCTGAGTTATGGATGGGGGGGGTATACAGGCTGAGTTATGGATGAAATTGTATACAGGCTGAGTTATGGATGGGGGGGGGGGTATACAGGCTGAGTTATGGATGGGGTATACAGGCTGAGTTATGGATGGGGTATACAGGCTGAGTTATGGATGGGGGGGGGTATACAGGCTGAGTTATGGATGGGGGGGGTATACAGGCTGAGTTATGGATGGGGGGGTATACAGGCTGAGTTATGGGGGGGGGGTATACAGGCTGAGTTATGGATGGGGGGGGTATACAGGCTGAGTTATGGATGGGGGGTATGCAGCTGAGTTATGGATGGGGGTATACAGGCTGAGTTATGGATGGGGGTATACAGTGAGTTATGGATGGGGGGTATACAGGCTGAGTTATGGATGGGAAGTATACAGGCTGAGTTATGGATGGGGGGGTATACAGGCTGAGTTATGGATGGGGGGTATACAGGCTGAGTTATGGATGGGGTATACAGGCTGAGTTATGGATGGGGGTATACAGGCTGAGTTATGGATGGGGGGTATACAGGCTGAGTTATGGATGGGGGGGGGGGTAACAGGCTGAGTTATGGATGGGGGGGGGGGTATACAGGCTGAGTTATGGATGGGGGGGGTATACAGGCTGAGTTATGGATGGGGGGGGGGTATACAGGCTGAGTTATGGATGGGGGGGTATACAGGCTGAGTTATGGATGGGGGGGAGTATACAGGCTGAGTTATGGATGGGGGGGGGGGGGTATACAGGCTGAGTTATGGATGGGGGGGGTATACAGGCTGAGTTATGGATGAAGGTATACGGCTGAGTTATGGATGGGGGGGGGGGGTATACAGGCTGAGTTATGGATGGGGGGGGTATACAGGCTGAGTTATGGATGGGGGGGGGGTATACAGGCTGAGTTATGGATGGGGGGGGGGGGTATACAGGCTGAGTTATGGATGGGGGGGTATACAGGCTGAGTTATGGATGGGGGGGGTATACAGGCTGAGTTATGGATGGGGGGGGTATACAGGCTGAGTTATGGATGGGGGGGTATACAGGCTGAGTTATGGATGAAGGGGGGTATACAGGGCTGAGTTATGGATGGGGGGTATACAGGCTCAGAGTTATGGATGGGGTATACAGGCTGAGTTATGGATGGGGGGTATACAAACTGGAGTTATGGATGGGGGGTATACAGGCTGAGTTATGGATGGGGGGGTATACAGACTGGAGTTATGGATGGGGGGGGGGTATACAGGCTGAGTTATGGATGGGGGTATACAGGCTGAGTTATGGATGGGGGGGGTATACAGGCTGAGTTATGGATGGGGGGTATACAGGCTGAGTTATGGATGGGGGGGTATACAGGCTGAGTTATGGATGGTATACAGACTGAGTTATGGATGGGGGGGGTATACAGGCTGAGTTATGGATGAAGGGGTATACAGGCTGAGTTATGGATGGGGGTATACAGGCTGAGTTATGGATGGGGGGGGTATACAGGCTGAGTTATGGATGGGGGGGTATACAGGCTGAGTTATGGATGGGGGGGGTATACAGGCTGAGTTATGGATGGGGGGTATACAGGCTGAGTTATGGATGGGGGGTATACAGGCTGAGTTATGGATGGGGGGTATACAGGCTGAGTTATGGATGGGGGGGTATACAGGCTGAGTTATGGATGGGGGGTATACAGGCTGAGTTATGGATGGGGGGTATACAGGCTGAGTTATGGATGGGGGGGGGTATACAGGCTGAGTTATGGATGGGGGGTATACAGGCTGAGTTATGGATGGGGGGTATACAGGCTGAGTTATGGATGGGGGTATACAGGCTGAGTTATGGATGGGGGGTATACAGGCTGAGTTATGGATGGGGGTATACAGGCTGAGTTATGGATGGGGGGTATACAGGCTGAGTTATGGATGGGGGGTATACAGGCTGAGTTATGGATGGGGGGTATACAGGCTGAGTTATGGAGTATACAGGCTGAGTTATGGATGGGGGGTATACAGGCTGAGTTATGGATGGGGGGTATACAGGCTGAGTTATGGATGGGGGGTATACAGGCTGAGTTATGGATGGGGGGGGTATACAGGCTGAGTTATGGATGGGGGGGGGGTATACAGGCTGAGTTATGGATGGGGGGGTATACAGGCTGAGTTATGGATGGGGGTATACAGGCTGAGTTATGGATGGGGGGGGGGTATACAGGCTGAGTTATGGATGGGGGGTATACAGGCTGAGTTATGGATGGGGGGGTATACAGGCTGAGTTATGGATGGGGGGTATACAGGCTGGTTATGGATGGGGGGTATACAGGCTGAGTTATGGATGGGGGGGTATACAGGCTGAGTTATGGATGGGGGGGGTATACAGGCTGAGTTATGGATGGCTGAGTTATGGATGGGGGGGTATACAGGCTGAGTTATGGATGGGGGTATACAGGCTGAGTTATGGATGGGGGGGGGGGGGTATACAGGCTGAGTTATGGATGGGGGGTATACAGGCTGAGTTATGGATGGGGTATACAGGCTGAGTTATGGATGGGGGGGTATACAGGCTGAGTTATGGATAGAGGTATACAGGGCTGAGTTATGGATGGGGGTATACAGGCTGAGTTATGGATGGGGGGTATACAGGCTGAGTTATGGATGGGGGTATACAGGCTGAGTTATGGATGGGGGGTATACAGGCTGAGTTGGATGGGGGGGTATACAGGCTGAGTTATGGATGGGGGGTATACAGGCTGAGTTATGGATGGGGGGTATACAGGCTGAGTTATCGATGGGGGGGTATACAGGCTGAGTTATGGATGGGGGGGTATACAGGCTGAGTTATGGATGGGGGGGTATACAGGTAGAGTTATGGATGGGGAGGTATACAGGCTGAGTTATGGATGGGGGGAGTATACAGGGCTGAGTTATGGATGGGGGGGTATACAGGCTGAGTTATGGATGGGTTATGGGGTATACAGAGCTGAGTTATGGATGGGGGGGTATACAGGCTGAGTTATGGATGGGGGGGTATGCAGGCTGGAGTTATGGATGGGGGGGGGGGTATACAGGCTGAGTTATGGATGGGGGTATACAGGCTGAGTTATGGATGGGGGGGTATACAGGCTGAGTTATGGATGGGGGGTATACAGGGCTGAGTTATGGATGGGGGGGGTATACAGGCTGAGTTATGGATGGGGGGTATACAGGCTGAGTTATGGATGGGGGGGTATACAGGCTGAGTTATGGATGGGGGGGGTATACGAGGCTGAGTTATGGATGGGGGGAGTATACAGGCTGAGTTATGGATGGGGGGGTATACAGGCTGAGTTATCGATGGGGAGGGTATACAGGCTGGTTATGGATGGGGGTATACAGGCTGAGTTATGGATGGAGGGTATACAGGCTGAGTTATGGATGGGGGGGTATACAGGCTGAGTTATGGATGGGGGGGTATACAGGCTGAGTTATGGATGGGAAGTATACAGGCTGAGTTATCGATGGGGGGGGGGGGTATACAGGCTGAGTTATGGATGGGGGGTATACAGGCTGAGTTATGGATGGGGGGTATACAGGCTGAGTTATGGATGGGGGGTATACAGGCTGAGTTATGGATGGGGGGTATACAGGCTGAGTTATGGATGGGGGGTATACAGGCTGAGTTATGGATGGGGGGTATACAGGCTGAGTTATGGATGGGGGTATACAGGCTGAGTTATGGATGGGGGTATACAGGCTGAGTTATGGATGGGGGGGGGTATACAGGCTGAGTTATGGATGGGGGGGGTATACAGGCTGGGTTATGGATGGGGGGTAGAAAGGAGTTATGGATGGGGGTATACAGGCTGAGTTATGGATGGGGGGGGTATACAGGCTGAGTTATGGATGGGGGGTATACAGGCTGAGTTATCGATGGGGGGGGTATACAGGCTGAGTTATGGATGGGGGCATACATAGCTGAGTTATGGATGGGGGTATACAGGGCTGAGTTATGGATGGGGGGGTATACAGGCTGAGTTATGGATGGGGGTATACAGGTTGATGTGGATGGGGGGTATACAGGCTGGAGTTATGGATGGGGGTTATGGATGGATGGGGGTATACAGGCTGAGTTATGGATGGGGGGGGTATACAGGCTGAGTTATGGATGGAGAGGTATACAGGGGTTGAGTTATGGATGGGGGGTATACAGGCTGAGTTATGGATGGGGGGGTATACAGGCTGGAGTTATGGATGGGGGTATACAGGCTGAGTTATGGATGGGGGGCGCAGGCTGAAGGTTATGGATGGGGGGGGTATACAGGCTGAGTTATGGATGGGGGGGTATACAGGCTGAGTTATGGATGGGGGGGGAAATTTAGGAGCTGAGTTATGGATGGGGGGTATACAGGCTGAGTTATGGATGGGGGGTATACAGGCTGAGTTATGGATGGGGGTATACAGGCTGAGTTATGGATGGGGGTATACAGGCTGAGTTATGGATGGGGGTATACAGGCTGGAGTTATGGATGGGGGGTATACAGGCTGAGTTATGGATGGGGGTATACAGGCTGAGTTATGGATGGGGGGGGTATACAGGCTGAGTTATGGATGGGGGTATACAGGCCTGAGTTATGGATGGGGGGTATACAGGCTGAGTTATGGATGGGGGTATACAGGCTGGAGTTATGGATGGGGGGTATACGAAGCTGAGTTGCATGGATGGGGGGGTATACAGGCTGAGTTATGGATGGAAATTATACAGGCTGAGTTATGGATGGGGGGGGGTATACAGGCTGAGTTATAGATGGGGGGGGGGGTATACAGGCTGAGTTATGTGGATGGGGGGGGTATACAGGCTGAGTTATGGATGGGGGGGTATACAGGCTGAGTTATGGATGGGGGG
>NW_025746885.1:0-82406 GCF_021184085.1 Oncorhynchus gorbuscha
TATAACATGTAGGTGGAGCTCCTCCTCATCACTCTGTTATTATAACATGTAGGGAGCTGTTATTATAACATGAGCTCCTCCTCATCACTCTGTTATTATAACATGTAGGTGGAGCTCCTCCTCATCACTCTGTTATTATAACATGTAGGTGGAGCTCCTCCTCATCACTCTGTTATTATAACATGTAGGTGGAGCTCCTCCTCATCACTCTGTTATTATAACATGTAGGTGGAGCTCCTCCTCATCCCTCATGTAGGTGGAGCTCATGTGTCACCACTCTGTTATTATAACATGTAGGTGGAGCTCCTCCTCACCACTCTGTTATTATAACATGTAGGTGGAGCTCCTCCTCATCACTCTGTTATTATAACATGTAGGTGGTGCTCCTCCTCATCACTCTGTTATTATAACATGTAGGTGGTGCTCCTCCTCACCACTCTGTTATTATAACATGTAGACCCTACTTTACTTTACAGACTTTATTGTCCCCATGGGGAAATGTTGTTGCAGCGTCATGTACACGTTTAAAGTGGCGTTTAAATACCAAAACAAATTGACAACTTTCATAACAGTTACATACCAATAAAACTTGGCAGCTAAAAACTCAATATCAGCACATACAAGTTTGAACCCCCCAAAAAACATACAAATCTACACGGATGGAGGCTGACGGATGGAGGCTGACGGATGGGGGCTGACGGATGGAGGCTGACGGATGGAGGCTGACGGATGGAGGATGGATGGAGGCTGATGGATGGAGGCTGATGGATGGATGGAGGCTGATGGATGGAGGCTGACGGATGGGAGCTGATGGATGGAGGCTGATGGATGGAGGCTGATGGATGGGAGCTGATGGATGGAGGCTGACGGATGGAGGCTGATGGATGGGAGGCTGATGGATGGAGGCTGATGGATGGAGGCTGATGGATGGAGGCTGACGGATGGAGGCTGACGGATGGAGGCTGATGGATGGAGGCTGATGGATGGAGGCTGATGGATGGGAGCTGATGGATGGAGGCTGACGGATGGAGGCTGAGGCGGATGGGAGCTGACGGATGGGAGCTGACGGATGGGAGCTGATGGATGGAGGATGACGGATGGGAGCTGACGGATGGAGGATTATGGATGGAGGCTGATGGATGGAGGCTGATGGATGGAGGATGATGGATGGAGGCTGACGGATGGAGGATGACGGATGGGAGCTGACGGATGGAGGATGATGGATGGGAGCTGACGGATGGAGGATGATGGATGGAGGCTGACGGATGGGAGCTGACGGATGGGAGCTGATGGATGGAGGATGATGGATGGAGGCTGACGGATGGGGGCTGACGGATGGGGGCTGACGGATGGGAGCTGACGGATGGGAGCTGACGGATGGAGGATGATGGATGGAGGCTGACGGATGGGGGCTGACGGATGGAGGCTGACGGATGGAGGCTGACGGATGGGAGCTGACGGATGGGAGCTGATGGATGGAGGCTGACGGATGGAGGCTGATGGATGGGAGCTTACGGATGGAGGCTGATGGATGGGAGCTGATGGATGGAGGCTGACGGATGGGAGCTGACGGATGGAGGCTGACGGATGGGAGCTGACGGATGGGAGCTGACGGATGGGAGCTGACGGATGGAGGCTGATGGATGGGAGCTGATGGATGGAGACTGACGGATGGGGGCTGACGGATGGGAGCTGACGGATGGAGGCTGATGGATGGGAGCTGATGGATGGAGACTGACGGATGGAGGCTGATGGATGGGAGCTGACGGATGGAGGCTGACGGATGGAGGCTGACGGATGGGAGCTGATGGATGGGAGCTGATGGATGGAGGCTGACGGATGGAGGCTGACGGATGGGAGCTGACGGATGGAGGCTGACGGATGGGAGCTGATGGATGGAGGCTGATGGATGGGAGCTGATGGATGGGAGCTGACGGATGGAGGCTGACGGATGGGAGCTGACTGATGGAGGCTGACGGATGGAGGCTGATGGATGAAGGTGGTCTGAGAGTTGAGGCAGAACAGATGGTATTGAGAGCCGAGGAAGCATTCGTGGTCTTGGAGGGAGCCAGTCAGATCCGCAGCCTCAGCAACGCACCTCACTGTGTCCCCTGGCGTCGAGTTTGCTCCGGGTTTTGTTGACGCTGGTTAGCCACTCCTCTCCACAACACCACTCTAAGCCCCCTCCTGTAACATTGATATATGTGGTGTTTCCTAACGATTACAGATCTTTTCTTTAAATCCCAGATCTTTTCCACCTTTCTGTAAATCCCACCACCTCTCTCTATGACCACCTCTCTCTGTAGACCACCTCTCTCTCTCTCTGTGGACCACCTCTATAGACCACCTCTCTCTATAGACCACCTCTCTCTATAGACCACCTCTCTCTGTGGACCACCTCTGTGGACCATCTCTCTCTGTGGACCACCTCTCTCTGTGGACCACCTCTCTCTATAGACCATCTCTCTCTGTGGACCACCTCTCTCTGTGGACCACCTCTCTCTATAGACCACCTCTCTCTATAGACCACCTCTCTCTGTGGACCACCTTTCTCTGTGGACCACCTCTCTCTGTAGACCACCTCTCTCTGTAGACCACCTCTCTCTGTAGACCACCTCTCTCTGTAGACCACCTCTCTCTGTGGACCACCTCTCTCTGTGGACCACCTCTCTCTGTGGACCACCTCTCTCTGTGGACCACCTCTCTCTATAGACCACCTCTCTGTGGACCACCTCTCTCTGTGGACCACCTCTCTCTGTAGACCACCTCTCTCTGTAGACCACCTCTCTCTGTAGACCACCTCCCTCTCTATAGACCACCTCTCTCTATAGACCACCTCTCTCTATAGACCACCTCTCTCTGGACCACCCCTCTCTGTAGACCACCTCTCTCTGTGGACCACCTCTCTCTATGGACCACCTCTCTCTGTGGACCACCTCTCTCTGTGGACCACCTCTCTCTGTAGACCACCTCTCTCTGTGGACCACCTCTCTCTGTAGACCACCTCTCTCTGTAGACCACCTCTCTCTGTGGACCACCTCTCTCTATAGACCACCTCTCTCTATAGACTACCTCTCTATAGACCACCTCTCTCTGTAGACCACCTCTCTCTGTGGACCACCTCTCTCTATAGACCACCTCTCTCTGTGGACCATCTCTCTCTGTGGACCACCTCTCTCTGTGGACCATAGACCACCTCTCTCTATAGACCACCTCTCTCTGTGGACCACCTCTCTCTATAGACCACCTCTCTCTATAGACCACCACTCTCTTGATTTCCACGGGCCATATATTTTTCAACTCTGCTGTGATGTCTTAGACAAAATGAAGTCACTGCGTAAGTTAATTTAACCAGCACTGTTTCCCCCATGGCAGTTTCTTGGGTCTGTCTAACTGCTGTTTAGGTCCAGGTGCTGAGATATCTTCATTTGTCCTGTCCCATTGTCAGTTTGGCAGCTGCTTGGGTCTGTCTAACTGCTGTTTAGGTCCAGGTGCTGAGATATCTTCATTTGTCCTGTCCCATTGTCAGTTTGGCAGCTGATTGGGTCTGTCTAACTGCTGTTTAGGTCCAGGTGCTGAGATATCTTCATTTGTCCTGTCCCATTGTCAGTTTGGCAGCTGCTTGGGTCTGTCTAACTGCCGTTTAGGTCCAGGTGCTGAGATATCTTCATTTGTCCTGTCCCATTGTCAGTTTGGCAGCTGCTTGGGTCTGTCTAACTGCTGTTTAGGTCCAGGTGCTGAGATATCTTCATTTGTCCTGTCCCATTGTCAGTTTGGCAGCTGCTTGGGTCTGTCTAACTGCCGTTTAGGTCCAGGTGCTGACAAATCTTCAGTCTTTCAGACGTCCACAGATGCTTAATATTGTATTGTTTTATGTCCGTTTATGAGAAATGCATAATCAAGATGGAACATAACTATTTTGTTGGTGATCAGGAGAGACGCGACACAAGTTAATTTGTCCCGTTGTCAGTTTGGCAGTTGCTTCGGTCTGCCTAACTGACGTTTAGGTCCTATGGGTTTGCCAGCGTGTCTCTTGTTGTGCGAATAAAGGTTCGCTCTACAGCTGAAACGCTTCCCACATTCAGTGCACAGGTACGGTTTCTCTCCCGTGTGAACTCTCTGGTGGATTTTGAAAGTTCCTTCTCGACTGTATGCCTTCCCACAGATGGAGCAAAGGTACGGTTTCTCTCCAGTGTGTGTCAGTACATGACTTTTTAAGTATGCTTTTTTCACGAAACTATTTCCACACACAAGGCAGCTGTAGGGTCTCTCTCCAGTGTGGGTTCGCTGGTGAATTTTAATGTAGCTTTCATTGACGAAACATTTCCCACAGTCAGGGCAGGAGTACGGCTTCTCTCCAGCATGCTGTAACTGGTGCTCTTGGATTTGCCCTTTCTCAGTGAATTCCGCCCCGCAAAGGGAACATTGGTAAGACGGCTTCTTACTGGTGTGAGTTTTCATGTGTTTTTTTAGTGCTGGTAGAGTTCGGCACATCTCCCCACATTCTATGCAATTCTGAAATGTCTTAGCTGTGTGGTTCTTCTGGTGTTGTTTAGGTTCTCCTGATGTCGAGGGACTGGCCTCTCCAGCAGACCACAATTTGGGGTTCAGCCCTGCGTGGAAGACATGGTGTGAAGTCGGTCAAATCAGCATGTACTTCGTGAAGAAGTAAGAAAGTCCAATGGAAATGCGGTCAAACACTTACTAGGACATAAATGTTTATCTTTTCAGAACTACTCAACATATATATTTTTTTTAATCGGATAAAACTGTTTTAAAGTGTAAATTTCAAGTGTAATGTCTGAAGTATATTTTTTTGCATAATTAACTCAAGCTGACAAACGTTTTCATAGTTACTGCTATGCATAGTTATTACAGGGACAGATGACAAACGTTTCCATAGTTACTGCTATGCATAGTTATTATTACTGGGACAGATGACAAAGGTTTCCATAGTTACTGCTATGCATAGTTATTATTACTGGGACAGATGACAAACGTTTCCATAGTTACTCCATAGTTATTATTACTGGGACAGATGAGTTTCCACTGCTATGCATAGTTATTACAGGGACAGATGACAAACGTTTCCATAGTTACTGCTATGCATAGTTATTACAGGGACAGTCATTTAAGGTTTCTCCTCACCTCTGTGTGTTTTCATGTGTGTTTTCAGATTTCCTTTCTGCGTGAATCCTCTGCCGCACACAGAGCAGCCGTGAGGTTTCTCTCCTGTGTGTGTCCTCATGTGCCTCTTCAGCTTCATTGCTTCCCATAGTTGTTTTCCACACACTACACAGTCGTGAGACTTCTTAGCTTTGGGATTCGTCCGGTGTTGTCCAGGTATTCCTGATGCAGGAAAGAAAGACAGACAGTGGCCATGTCTGAATACCCGTACTAGTCTACTACCTACTTAAAACGGCACACTCATTTCCACGTTTGTTCTAGTAGATTTCACGCGTGTTTTCCTAACTCACGTGTCTGACCACAGCTGATAATCAATAGTGAAGACATACTATAACACTTTAAAAATATATATATATTTCCGCATACTATTTAGTACGCCAGCATGGGTCGGTTTACTAGTAAAAGACCAAGGTGTTTTTTAAATGTGAGTTATCACTGGTCACATTCCAGGCTGACTGCATTGCAGACGCATGCCAGACCTCACGACGCATGGATAGGTGTTGAACATAAATATTATCATCAAACCACGTCATATGATACGGCAATCTGATGCCCGACTGTGCAGTCGATGACATGGCACGCAACCATTGGCTGATGCAATGTACAGTACCAGTCAAAATGTACAGTACCAGTCAAAATGTACAGTACCAGTCAAAATGTACAGTACCAGTCAAAATGTACAGTACCAGTCTGCAATGTACAGTACCAGTCAAAATGTACAGTACCAGTCAAAATTTTGGACACATGTACTCGTTCAAGGGTTTTTCTTTATTTGTTACTATTGTCTACATTGTAGAATAATAGTAAAGACATCAAAACTATGAAATAACACATATGGAATCATGTAGTAACCAAAAAGTGTAAAAAAAAAAAATAAATACAAAAAAATCGTAATATATTTTATATTTGAGATTCTTCAAAGTAGCCACACTTTGCCTTGACTGTTTCTACAAGTGCACTGGCTCTCAAGTGAACTGGCTCTCATGAGGACCGCCACGGGAAAGGAAGACCCAGAGTTACCTCTGCTGCAGAGGATAAGTTCATTAGAGTTAACAACCTCAGATTGCAGCCCAAATAAATGCTTCACAGAGTTCAAGTTACAGATGCATCTCAACATCAACTGTTCAGAGGAGACTGTGTGAATCCGGCCTTCATGGTCCAATTGCTGCAAAGAAACCACTACTAAAGGACCAATAAGAAGAGACTTGCTTGGATGATCTCAACCCAATTGAGATGGTTTGGGAGGAGTTGGACCGCAGAGTGAAGGAAAAGCAGCCAACAAGTATTCAGCATATGTGGGAACTCCTTCAAGACTGTCGGGATAAGCATTCCAGGTGAAGCTGGTTGAGAGAAACTGTCATCAAATCAAAGGGTGGCTGGCTACTTTGAAGAATCTCAAATATAAAACATATTTTGATTTCTTTAACACTTTATGGTTACTACATGATCCCATATGTGTTACTTCATAGTTTTGATGTCTTTACTATTATTCTACAATGTAGAAAATAGTAAAAATAAAGAAAAACCCTTGAATGAGTAGGTATGTCCAAACTTTTGACTGGTACTGTAGTTGAGTTTTACATGCAACATTACTAAAGTTGAGCTGTGGTAAACTTAGTGTGATAAACCATATTTTCAGTCACTCAGATCACTTAGGCTACACTCTAGCTGTCATGGTTTCCTACCTGGCTGCTCACACACAAGAATCTCATTATTTTAAAAGGATCTCTGTGGCTTTTCACCTGTGTCAACTTTCTGATGGTGTGTTTTGAGTAACTCCTTCTGGTAGAACAGCTCTCCACAGACAGACTTGTAGAAGCCTCTCTCTATGTGTGTCCTCTGGTGTAACACGAGGTCGTAGGCAGCAGGGAACTCCTGTCCACAGCCAAAGCAGCGGTGAGACGTCGTGGCTGTGTCGTGGTTCTCCTGGTGTTGCTCAGGTTCTCCTGATGTAGAGGTGGTCTCCTCACTGCCGTGGCTAGAGGCAGGACTCATTCCTGTGGGGGAAAATAATATGGATTTACTAATAGAGCATATACAGGTAACTGCCAAAATAAAGGAAACATTGAGTAAATTAGTATTCTGGCTGCTCTGTTAGACCTATAGGTAACTACCAAAATAAAGGAAACATTGAGTAAATTAGTATTCTGGCTGCTCTGTTAGACCTATAGGTAACTGCCAAAATAAAGGAAACATTGAGTAAATTAGTATTCTGGCTGCTCTGTTAGACCTATAGGTAACTACCAAAATAAAGGAAACATTGAGTAAATTAGTATTCTGGCTGCTCTGTTAGACCTATAGGTAACTACCAAAATAAAGGAAACACTTGAGTAAATTATTATTGTGGCTACTCCGTTATGTCGTGGGGAGCATTTTCCTGGCATGGGTTAGGTCCAATCCACCCCGTAGAGGACAAGATACCAATAAATACACCACCATTCTGACTGATCACCGTCAACCTTTGGCAAATCATTTCAGTTACCTTGTAGGTCCATTACTATGGAAACGGAAAGGGAAGGGAAAGGGGGATACCTAGTCAGTTGTACAACTGAATGCCTTCAACTGAAATGGCTCTTCCGCATTTAACCCAACCCCTATGTTGGTATAGTATAGTGTCCCAAATGGCACCCTTTTCCCTATGGGGGCTCTGGTCAAAAGTAGTGCACTATGTAGGGGATAGGGTGCCATTTAGGACTAACCTTTGTGTTCTTTAATAGCATCATATCCCAGCCCCTTACCGAGTTGAGGAGGATCCCAAGAAGCTGCTTCTTCACGTTTAATAAATCCACCAACTTCCTCTCCTTCCTCCTCCTCCTCAGTGTGACCACGCTCTCTCTTTACAGCGGATGTTTGCAGGTGTGCAGTCATGGTATGTGTCCCACATGGTACCCTGCTCCTTATATAGTGAGTCCTCTGGTGTAGCATGAGGTCATAGGCACCAGGGAACTCCTGTCCACAGGCACAGCAGCAGTGGTGAGACGACGTGGCTGTCTGATGAGTCTCCTGGTGAGACGATTTTTCTGTCTGATGGGTCTCCTGGTGAGACGATTTTTCTGTCTGATGAGTCTCCCGGTGAGACGATTTTTCTGTCTGATGAGTCTCCCGGAGAGACGATTTTTCTGTCTGATGAGTCTCCTGGTTTTTCTGAGAGTCTCCCGGAGAATTTTTGATGAGTCTCCCGGTGAGACTGATGAGTCTCCCGGTGAGACGATTTTTCTGTCTGATGAGTCTCCTGAGACGATGAGTCTCCTGGTGAGACGGTGGCTGTCTGATGAGTCGTGGCTGTCTGATGAGTCTTTGTCTGATGAGTCTCCTGGTGAGACTGATGAGTCTCCTGGTGAGACGGCGTTTCTGTGTGATGAGTCTCCTGGTGAGACTCCTGTCGGTGAGAGACGGTTTTGAGTCTCCTGTGAGACTGATGAGTCTCCCGGTGAGACGGCGTGGCTGTGTGATGAGTCTCCTGGTGAGACGGCGTGGCTGTCTGATGAGTCTCCTGGTGAGACGATATTTCTGTCTGATGAGTCTCCTGGTGAGACGTCGTGGGGGAAAATAATATGGATTTACTAATAGAGCATGGTCTCCTGGTGAGACGTCGTGGCTGTGTCGTGGTTCTCCTGGTGTTGCTCAGGTTCTCCTGATGTAGAGGTGGTCTCCTCACTGCCGTGGCTGGAGGCAGGACTCATTCCTGTGGGGGAAAATAATATGGATTTACTAATAGAGCAAATAGGTCAATAACTATGGTAGTATTGGTTGAATAGTTGTGGATCCCAGGGTAAAGACTCCCTAAGGGATGTGACTAAAGTATTGACCAGAACCCTTTAGGGGTGTATCAAAAGTAGTGCACTACAGGGGCCATTAGGGGTGTATCACAGGGTAAAGTAGTGCACTAGGAATAGGGAATATGTATCACAGGGAGCCATTAGGGATGTATCACAGGGTAAAGTAGTGCACTACGTAGGGAATAGGGAGCCATTAGGGGTGTATCACAGGGTAAAGTAGTGCACTACGTAGGGAATAGGGGCCATTGTGGATGTATCACAGGGTAAAGTAGTGCACTACGTAGGGAATAGGGAGCCATTGTGGATGTATCACAGGGTAAAGTAGTGCACTACGTAGGGAATAAGGAGCCATTGTGGATGTATCACAGGGTAAAGTAGTGCACTACGTAGGGAATAGGGAGCCATTGTGGATGTATCACAGGGTAAAGTAGTGCACTACGTAGGGAATAGGGGGCTATTAGGGGTGTATCACAGGGTAAAGTAGTGCACCGTTTTGGGATGTATCCTAAAGTCTTTAGGGGCCCTTTGGGTTCTATCTTTTATGTTTAAAAGCATCCTTTCACCACTACTTACCAAGCTGAAGAGAATCCAAATGACCTAATTCTCCTTCAGAATGTATCAATCCACCTACTTCCTCTTCTTCCTTCTCTTCCTCCTCAGTGTCATTACTCTCTCTCTCTCTCTCTCTCTACAGTGTGGGCAGTCACATCTTCCTGCGGAGTCAAGCCCATGCCACAGACAGGGCAGGAGTAAGGTTTCTCTCCTGTGTGCACTACCTGGTGTAGCTTCAAGTTCTTCCTGGATACAGAACATCGGTAAGGTTTCACCCCTTGGTGGATCTGTTGGTGTCTGCGTAGTTTATACGAGGTAGGGAACTCCTTTCCACACTCTCTGCAGCCGTGTGTCTCTTCTTGGATTTGTGTTTGGACTGGTCCTATTGTTTAGGTTCTCCTGAGGTAGAACCTCCTCGCTGTCAGAGTGACGGCTGCAACTCTCTCCTGTGGCGAAATAGGAAGAGTCCGGTCCGTCTAGCTCCAGTGGGAACCACATTAGAGGCCCAGTTCCAAACAGACCCTACACACTTGTTGAGATCTGATTGGTCTAAGCAGTATGGGGATGATTCCACCTGACCTCTCAGAGGACAAGGTGGAGCTTTTTCTCAAGTGGGATCTTATTGAACTATCAGCATGAACTAATAAAGCCAATCTCTGTCTGCTCACTGGTTGCTGCTACAGCTGACCCTTTAATGCCCTTGACGATACAAAAGCAGTATGGGGATGATTCCACCTGACCTCTCAGAGGACAAGGTGGAGCTTTTTCTCAAGTGGGATCTTATTGAACTATCAGCATGAACTAATAAAGCCAATCTCTGTCTGCTCACTGGTTGCTGCTACAGCTGACCCTTTAATGCCCTTGACGATACAAAAGCAGTATGGGGATGATTCCACCTGACCTCTCAGAGGACAAGGTGGAGCTTTTTCTCAAGTGGGATCTTATTGAACTATCAGCATGAACTAATAAAGCCAATCTCTGTCTGCTCACTGGTTGCTGCTACAGCTGACCCTTTAATGCCCTTGACGATACAAAAGCAGTATGTGTTCCAAATGGCACTCTGTTCCCTATATACAGCATCAACGAATTGCACTAAAGGGTTGTCATTTGGGACGTAAAACCTTGGGTCTTTGTCAGGTTATTCTCTCTTGTGTCCAGCTACATGGGACAACTATTGAAAGGCATTGCACGCTCACCAGTATTACTCTGACCACAAGGTGCATGATCATCACCTTCCGGCTCCTCTTTGAATACAATGTCAAATCTATGGACCATCTCGAGACCCTGGAGGCTGCTGCTCTGGTCACCATGGTTACAGCCAGGACTCCGCCATTTTGACTGTTGGCGTTCATCAAACTATTAGAAAGGTGAGAGAGCACATCACAAAATGTATCCATAATGTAAATTAAGCTTTGTTTTACAGTCCTAACAACTAGCTTAGTTAGGGTTGATAACGTTTTTTTTGTGTTTTTTTTTTAGATAACTAGCTAGCTGACCGTCCTGACAACTTATCGACTTATTCAACTCTGACAAGTGCAGTTGCATAGCTAAACGCGTTAGTTAGCTAATATAGCTAGCCAGTTAACATTAGCAAACTAATAAGTTAAGAGGTTGTCTTCTCACCTCATGCATTGTGAATGGGCTTCAAATATCTCAAAAGAATATGTTGTTGTGCCAGAGTTATTCCAGTCTCTTGCTGTGCTGTGAGGGAGAAATGTTATCTAACGATAACGCGCTGCTACAACTGGCTAGTATTGTAGCTCCTAAACTGGCAGAGGCGGAAATCCTGCGTTTCACAGTTCCATACTTTAACTAGTCCAGCCAGTGAATAATAATTCACGTTACCATAACCCTATCATAAGTTATATCTGGTGATATTAGCTGTATGAAACTAGCTACAATGCTTTGAAGTGCGATAAATAAACTGGTTAGTTAACATCAGCTAGCTGCATTACTACTTCCGTGTTTGGTTGTACGTCGTCTTCTTGGTGCGCCTTAGTAAATCAAATCCAATTGTATTGGTGGCGTGCACATCCTTTGCAGCTATTATCGCAGATGCAGTGACATGCTTATGTTTCTAGTTCGTGCAGTAATACCAAACAATACAAAACACAAAATCCCCCCCAAAATAAAAATGAAGAAATATGAGAACGAGCCATGGTCCAAGTCAGGAATGGCAATATCTATATGCTGAGGTGTGTATAGACAGTATATTAATATATAAGGTGTGTATAGACAGTATATTAATATATACGGTGTGTATAGACAGTATATTAATATATAAGGTGTGTATAGACAGTATATTAATATATAAGGTGTGTATAGACAGTATATTAATATATAAGGTGTGTATAGACAGAATATTAATATATACAGTGTGTATAGACAGTATATTAATATATAAGGTGTGTATAGACAGTATATTAATATATAAGGTGTGTATAGACAGTATATTAATATATAAGGTGTGTATAGACAGTATATTAATATATAAGGTGTGTATAGACAGTATATTAATATATAAGGTGTGTATAGACAGTATATTAATATATAAGGTGTGTATAGACAGTATATTAATATATAAGGTGTGTATAGACAGTATATTAATATATAAGGTGTGTATAGACAGTATATTAATATATACAGTGTGTATAGACAGTATATTAATATATAAGGTGTGTATAGACAGTATATTAATATATAAGGTGTGTATAGACAGTATATTAATATATAAGGTGTGTATAGACAGTATATTAATATATAAGGTGTGTATAGACAGTATATTAATATATAAGGTGTGTATAGACAGTATATTAATATATAAGGTGTGTATAGACAGTATATTAATATATAAGGTGTGTATAGACAGTATATTAATATATAAGGTGTGTATAGACAGTATATTAATATATAAGGTGTGTATAGACAGTATTAATATATAAGTATATTATATAATATATAAGTGTGTATAGACAGTATATTAATATATAAGGTGTGTATAGACAGTATATTAATATATAAGTGTGTATAGACAGTATAGTTAATCTATAAGGTGTGTATAGACAGTATATTAATATATAAGTGTGTATAGACAGTATATTAATATATGTGTGTAAGACAGTATATTAATATATAAGACAGTATAGACAGTATATTAATATATAAGGTGTGTATAGACAGTATATTAATATATAAGGTGTGTATAGACAGTATATTAATATATAAGGTGTGTATAGACAGTATGTATTAATATGATTAAAGTGTATAGACAGTATATTAAATACCATTAGGAAGCAGTCTGTCTGTAATAGAGTACCAGGCAGGGTACTGGGCAGAGTATGAAGTGTGGTCACTAATTAAAACAGTATGTAAATATGATTAAAGTGACCAGTGTTAGGAAGCAGTCTGTCTGTAAGGTGCAGTGTAGAGTACCAGGCAGGGTACTGGGCAGAGGCCGGCTAATGGTCACTAATTAAAACAGTATGTAAATATGATTAAAGTGACCAGTGTTAGGAAGCAGTCTGTCTGTAAGGTGCAGTGTAGAGTACCAGGCAGGGTACTGGGCAGAGGTGCTAATGGTCACTAATTAAAACAGTATGTAAATATGATTAAAGTGACCAGTGTTAGGAAGCAGTCTGTCTGTAAGGTGCAGTGTAGAGTACCAGGCAGGGTACTGGGCAGAGGCCGGCTAATGGTCACTAATTAAAACAGTATGTAAATATGATTAAAGTGACCAGTGTTAGGAAGCAGTCTGTCTGTAAGGTGCAGTGTAGAGTACCAGGCAGGGTACTGGGCAGAGGCCGGCTAATGGTCACTAATTAAAACAGTATGTAAATATGATTAAAGTGACCAGTGTTAGGAAGCAGTCTGTCTGTAAGGTGCAGTGTAGAGTACCAGGCAGGGTACTGGGCAGAGGCAATGGTCACTAATTAAAACAGTATGTAAATATGATTAAAGTGACCAGTGTTAGGAAGCAGTCTGTCTGTAAGGTGCAGTGTAGAGTACCAGGCAGGGTACTGGGCAGAGGCCGGCTAATGGTCACTAATTAAAACAGTATGTAAATATGATTAAAGTGACCAGTGTTAGGAAGCAGTCTGTCTGTAAGGTGCAGTGTAGAGTACCAGGCAGGGTACTGGGCAGAGGCCTAATGGTCACTAATTAAAACAGTATGTAAATATGATTAAAGTGACCAGTGTTAGGAAGCAGTCTGTCTGTAAGGTGCAGTGTAGAGTACCAGGCAGGGTACTGGGCAGAGGCCGGCTAATGGTCACTAATTAAAACAGTATGTAAATATGATTAAAGTGACCAGTGTTAGGAAGCAGTCTGTCTGTAAGGTGCAGTGTAGAGTACCAGGCAGGGTACTGGGCAGAGGCAATGGTCACTAATTAAAACAGTATGTAAATATGATTAAAGTGACCAGTGTTAGGAAGCAGTCTGTCTGTAAGGTGCAGTGTAGAGTACCAGGCAGGGTACTGGGCAGAGGCCGGCTAATGGTCACTAATTAAAACAGTATGTAAATATGATTAAAGTGACCAGTGTTAGGAAGCAGTCTGTCTGTAAGGTGCAGTGTAGAGTACCAGGCAGGGTACTGGGCAGAGGCCGGCTAATGGTCACTAATTAAAACAGTATGTAAATATGATTAAAGTGACCAGTGTTAGGAAGCAGTCTGTCTGTAAGGTGCAGTGTAGAGTACCAGGCAGGGTACTGGGCAGAGGCCGGCTAATGGTCACTAATTAAAACAGTATGTAAATATGATTAAAGTGACCAGTGTTAGGAAGCAGTCTGTCTGTAAGGTGCAGTGTAGAGTACCAGGCAGGGTACTGGGCAGAGGCCGGCTAATGGTCACTAATTAAAACAGTATGTAAATATGATTAAAGTGACCAGTGTTAGGAAGCAGTCTGTCTGTAAGGTGCAGTGTAGAGTACCAGGCAGGGTACTGGGCAGAGTAATGGTCACTAATTAAAACAGTATGTAAATATGATTAAAGTGACCAGTGTTAGGAAGCAGTCTGTCTGTAAGGTGCAGTGTAGAGTACCAGGCAGGGTACTGGGCAGAGGCCGGCTAATGGTCACTAATTAAAACAGTATGTAAATATGATTAAAGTGACCAGTGTTAGGAAGCAGTCTGTCTGTAAGGTGCAGTGTAGAGTACCAGGCAGGGTACTGGGCAGAGGCCGGCTAATGGTCACTAATTAAAACAGTATGTAAATATGATTAAAGTGACCAGTGTTAGGAAGCAGTCTGTCTGTAAGGTGCAGTGTAGAGTACCAGGCAGGGTACTGGGCAGAGGCCGGCTAATGGTCACTAATTAAAACAGTATGTAAATATGATTAAAGTGACCAGTGTTAGGAAGCAGTCTGTCTGTAAGGTGCAGTGTAGAGTACCAGGCAGGGTACTGGGCAGAGGCCGGCTAATGGTCACTAATTAAAACAGTATGTAAATATGATTAAAGTGACCAGTGTTAGGAAGCAGTCTGTCTGTAAGGTGCAGTGTAGAGTACCAGGCAGGGTACTGGGCAGAGGCCGGCTAATGGTCACTAATTAAAACAGTATGTAAATATGATTAAAGTGACCAGTGTTAGGAAGCAGTCTGTCTGTAAGGTGCAGTGTAGAGTACCAGGCAGGGTACTGGGCAGAGGCCGGCTAATGGTCACTAATTAAAACAGTATGTAAATATGATTAAAGTGACCAGTGTTAGGAAGCAGTCTGTCTGTAAGGTGCAGTGTAGAGTACCAGGCAGGGTACTGGGCAGAGGCCGGCTAATGGTCACTAATTAAAACAGTATGTAAATATGATTAAAGTGACCAGTGTTAGGAAGCAGTCTGTCTGTAAGGTGCAGTGTAGAGTACCAGGCAGGGTACTGGGCAGAGGCCGGCTAATGGTCACTAATTAAAACAGTATGTAAATATGATTAAAGTGACCAGTGTTAGGAAGCAGTCTGTCTGTAAGGTGCAGTGTAGAGTACCAGGCAGGGTACTGGGCAGAGGCCGGCTAATGGTCACTAATTAAAACAGTATGTAAATATGATTAAAGTGACCAGTGTTAGGAAGCAGTCTGTCTGTAAGGTGCAGTGTAGAGTACCAGGCAGGGTACTGGGCAGAGGCCGGCTAATGGTCACTAATTAAAACAGTATGTAAATATGATTAAAGTGACCAGTGTTAGGAAGCAGTCTGTCTGTAAGGTGCAGTGTAGAGTACCAGGCAGGGTACTGGGCAGAGGCCGGCTAATGGTCACTAATTAAAACAGTATGTAAATATGATTAAAGTGACCAGTGTTAGGAAGCAGTCTGTCTGTAAGGTGCAGTGTAGAGTACCAGGCAGGGTACTGGGCAGAGGCCGGCTAATGGTCACTAATTAAAACAGTATGTAAATATGATTAAAGTGACCAGTGTTAGGAAGCAGTCTGTCTGTAAGGTGCAGTGTAGAGTACCAGGCAGGGTACTGGGCAGAGGCCGGCTAATGGTCACTAATTAAAACAGTATGTAAATATGATTAAAGTGACCAGTGTTAGGAAGCAGTCTGTCTGTAAGGTGCAGTGTAGAGTACCAGGCAGGGTACTGGGCAGAGGTGGCTAATGGTCACTAATTAAAACAGTATGTAAATATGATTAAAGTGACCAGTGTTAGGAAGCAGTCTGTCTGTAAGGTGCAGTGTAGAGTACCAGGCAGGGTACTGGGCAGAGGCCGGCTAATGGTCACTAATTAAAACAGTATGTAAATATGATTAAAGTGACCAGTGTTAGGAAGCAGTCTGTCTGTAAGGTGCAGTGTAGAGTACCAGGCAGGGTACTGGGCAGAGGCCGGCTAATGGTCACTAATTAAAACAGTATGTAAATATGATTAAAGTGACCAGTGTTAGGAAGCAGTCTGTCTGTAAGGTGCAGTGTAGAGTACCAGGCAGGGTACTGGGCAGAGGCCGGCTAATGGTCACTAATTAAAACAGTATGTAAATATGATTAAAGTGACCAGTGTTAGGAAGCAGTCTGTCTGTAAGGTGCAGTGTAGAGTACCAGGCAGGGTACTGGGCAGAGGCCGGCTAATGGTCACTAATTAAAACAGTATGTAAATATGATTAAAGTGACCAGTGTTAGGAAGCAGTCTGTCTGTAAGGTGCAGTGTAGAGTACCAGGCAGGGTACTGGGCAGAGGCCGGCTAATGGTCACTAATTAAAACAGTATGTAAATATGATTAAAGTGACCAGTGTTAGGAAGCAGTCTGTCTGTAAGGTGCAGTGTAGAGTACCAGGCAGGGTACTGGGCAGATAATGGTCACTAATTAAAACAGTATGTAAATATGATTAAAGTGACCAGTGTTAGGAAGCAGTCTGTCTGTAAGGTGCAGTGTAGAGTACCAGGCAGGGTACTGGGCAGAGGCCGGCTAATGGTCACTAATTAAAACAGTATGTAAATATGATTAAAGTGACCAGTGTTAGGAAGCAGTCTGTCTGTAAGGTGCAGTGTAGAGTACCAGGCAGGGTACTGGGCAGAGGCCGGCTAATGGTCACTAATTAAAACAGTATGTAAATATGATTAAAGTGACCAGTGTTAGGAAGCAGTCTGTCTGTAAGGTGCAGTGTAGAGTACCAGGCAGGGTACTGGGCAGAGGTTTCTAATGGTCACTAATTAAAACAGTATGTAAATATGATTAAAGTGACCAGTGTTAGGAAGCAGTCTGTCTGTAAGGTGCAGTGTAGAGTACCAGGCAGGGTACTGGGCAGAGGCCGGCTAATGGTCACTAATTAAAACAGTATGTAAATATGATTAAAGTGACCAGTGTTAGGAAGCAGTCTGTCTGTAAGGTGCAGTGTAGAGTACCAGGCAGGGTACTGGGCAGAGGCCGGCTAATGGTCACTAATTAAAACAGTATGTAAATATGATTAAAGTGACCAGTGTTAGGAAGCAGTCTGTCTGTAAGGTGCAGTGTAGAGTACCAGGCAGGGTACTGGGCAGAGGCCGGCTAATGGTCACTAATTAAAACAGTATGTAAATATGATTAAAGTGACCAGTGTTAGGAAGCAGTCTGTCTGTAAGGTGCAGTGTAGAGTACCAGGCAGGGTACTGGGCAGAGGCCGGCTAATGGTCACTAATTAAAACAGTATGTAAATATGATTAAAGTGACCAGTGTTAGGAAGCAGTCTGTCTGTAAGGTGCAGTGTAGAGTACCAGGCAGGGTACTGGGCAGAGGCCGGCTAATGGTCACTAATTAACAATCTGATGGCCTGGAAATAGAAGCTGTTTATTTTTCCGCCTCTTGGATGCACCTGTACTGTCATCATCTGGGCTGGATGGGAAAGACAATGTCCAAAGCCTGTTACAATATATCAGTATACTAAGTAGCCTACTGACACTGTTTCTTAAATCACATGTTTTATAGATAATAAACACATAAGATCCCCACAATGCTCTTGTATTGCATCAGGACATATGATCAGTGAGTAACATGTCACTAGTGGTTTTATAGATAATAAACACATAAGATGTTTGTCCCCACAATGCTCTTGTATTGCATCAGGACATATGATCAGTGAGTAACATGTCACTAGTGGTTTTATAGATAATAAACACATAAGATGTTTGTCCCCACAATGCTCTTGTATTGCATCAGGACATATGATCAGTGAGTAACATGTCACTAGTGGTTTTATACATAAGATGTTTGTCCCCACAATGATAATCAGTGAGTAACATGTCACTAGTGGTTTTATAGATAATAAACACATAAGATGTTTATCCCCACAATGCTTTTGTATTGCATCAGGACATATGATCAGTGAGTAACATGTCACTAGTGGTTTTATAGATAATAAACACATATGTATTGCAGTGAGTAACATGTCACTAGTGGTTTTATAGATAATAAACACATAAGATGTTTGTCCCCACAATGCTCTTGTATTGCATCAGGACATATGATCAGTGAGTAACATGTCACTAGTGGTTTTATAGATAATAAACACATAAGATGTTTGTCCCCACAATGCTTTTGTATTGCATCAGGACATATGATCAGTGAGTAACATGTCACTAGTGGTTTTATAGATAATAAACACATAAGATGTTTGTCCCCACAATGCTCTTGTATTGCATCAGGACATATGATCAGTGAGTAACATGTCACTAGTGGTTTTATAGATAATAAACACATAAGATGTTTGTCCCCACAATGCTCTTGTATTGCATCAGGACATATGATCAGTGAGTAACATGTAAGTCACTGGGGATTTATTGGCACAATAAGTAACATCAATGAGGTGAAATAATAATAATACAGACGATGCAAATGGATGACAAGAAAACAATGGGTTGTTTGACGTAAGTCTTTACGACAAACAGAAGCTTTGTGCAGAGTTAGTTTTGATCTTATAAAATATATCAGGAACGAAACACATAACAGACGAACAGGTGGTGGAAAATATAACATGTCGGAAGAAGTTCGGATTCTCTATCCTTGTGCACTCGCGCACTCCCGCTCGTGTATTTAAAGGAATGGATTGGTGTAAAGGGAATATGGTGGAAACTCCCTCGAGCCATGCTTGCACCAATCCAATGGCTTTAAATGCATGAGGGGTCGTGACCACGTGCACACTTCTGAAAGAGGGCAGAGATAGTAGTGCTGCCATTGTCAAATCAAATCAATTATTTGTCACATGCGCCGAATACAACAGACCTTACAGTGAAACGCGTATTTTACAAGCCATTAATTAACCAACAATGCAGTTTTAAGAAAAAATACGCACACACAAAAAAATTAACAAATAATGAAAGAGCAGCAGTAAAATAACAATGTGGAGACTATATACAGGGGGTACCGGTACAGAGTCAATGTGGAGGCTATATACAGGGGGTACCGGTACAGAGTCAATGTGGAGGCTATATACAGGGGGTTACCGCTACAGTTGTTTCTTTGATGCGAAGTGTTCCATGATGTAACGTTACTAATGTTGAGCTGTGCTAAACTAAGTGTGATAAACCAGGCTTTCAGTCACTCATAACCACTTACACCTGGGTTGGGGTCAATTTGAGTTGAAGTCAATCCTTTCAGGATGTAAACTGACAATCTAATTCAATAATTGAAAGAAAAAGCATTATTTTCAATGTCTTCTCAATAAATTGAAAAATAAAAGATATATATATTTTTTACGTTTTTCCATTATCCATTCAAATCGCATCCTGAATTGACTGCCTTCAATTCAAATTGACCCTAAACCTGACTTACAGTCTAGCGGTCATGGTTTCCCTCACAGGTTCTTACACCCAGAATAACATGTAGAATCTCACCTAATCTAATTGAATAGGATCTCTGTGAGTTACACCCAGAATAACATGCAGAATCTCACCTAAACTAATTGAATAGGATCTCTGTGAGTTATACCCAGAATAACATGCAGAATCTCACCTAAACTAATTGAATAGGATCTCTGTGAGTTATACCCAGAATAACATGCAGAATCTCACCTAAACTAATTGAATAGGATCTCTGTGAGTTACACCCAGAATAACATGCAGAATCTCACCTAAACTAATTGAATAGGATCTATGTGAGTTACACCCAGAATAACATGCAGAATCTCACCTAAACTAATTGAATAGGATCTCTGTGAGTTACACCCAGAATAACATGCAGAATCTCACCTAAACTAATTGAATAGGATCTCTGAGTTACACCCAGAATAACATGCAGAATTTCACCTAAACTAATTGAATAGGATCTCTGTGAGTTACACCCAGAATAACATGCAGAATCTCACCTAAACTAATTGAATAGGATCTCTGTGAGTTACACCCAGAATAACATGCAGAATCTCACCTAAACTAATTGAATAGGATCTCTGTGAGTTACACCCAGAATAACATGCAGAATCTCACCTAAACTAATTGAATAGGATCTCTGTGAGTTACACCCAGAATAACATGCAGAATTTCACCTAAACTAATTGAATAGGATCTCTGAGTTACACCCAGAATAACATGCAGAATCTCACCTAAACTAATTGAATAGGATCTCTGTGAGTTACACCCAGAATAACATGCAGAATCTCACCTAAACTAATTGAATAGGATCTCTGTGAGTTACACCCAGAATAACATGCAGAATTTCACCTAAACTAATTGAATAGGATCTCTGTGAGTTACACCCAGAATAACATGCAGAATTTCACCTAAAGTAATTGAATAGGATCTCTGAGTTACACCCAGAATAACATGCAGAATCTCACCTAAACTAATTGAATAGGATCTCTGAGTTACACCCAGAATAACATGCAGAATTTCACCTAAACTAATTGAATAGGATCTCTGTGAGTTACACCCAGAATAACATGCAGAATCTCACCTAAACTAATTGAATAGGATCTCTGTGAGTTACACCCAGAATAACATGCAGAATCTCACCTAAACTAATTGAATAGGATCTCTGTGAGTTACACCCAGAATAACACGCAGAATCTCACCTAAACTAATTGAATAGGATCTCTGTGAGTTACACCCAGAATAACATGCAGAATTTCACCTAAACTAATTGAATAGGATCTCTGAGTTACACCCAGAATAACATGCAGAATCTCACCTAAACTAATTGAATAGGATCTCTGTGAGTTACACCCAGAATAACATGCAGAATCTCACCTAAACTAATTGAATAGGATCTCTGTGAGTTACACCCAGAATAACATGCAGAATTTCACCTAAACTAATTGAATAGGATCTCTGTGAGTTACACCCAGAATAACATGCAGAATTTCACCTAAAGTAATTGAATAGGATCTCTGAGTTACACCCAGAATAACATGCAGAATTTCACCTAAACTAATTGAATAGGATCTCTGTGAGTTACACCCAGAATAACATGCAGAATTTCACCTAAACTAATTGAATAGGATCTCTGTGAGTTACACCCAGAATAACATGCAGAAACTCACCTAAACTAATTGAATAGGATCTCTGTGAGTTACACCCAGAATAACATGCAGAATTTCACCTAAAGTAATTGAATAGGATCTCTGTGAGTTACACCCAGAATAACATGCAGAATCTCACCTAAACTAATTGAATAGGATCTCTGTGAGTTTCACCCAGAATAACATGCAGAATCTCACCTAAACTAATTGAATAGGATCTCTGTGAGTTACACCCAGAATAACATGCAGAATCTCACCTAAACTAATTGAATAGGATCTCTGTGAGTTACACCCAGAATAACATGCAGAATCTCACCTAAACTAATTGAATAGGATCTCTGTGGGTTACACCCAGAATAACATGCAGAATCTCACCTAAACTAATTGAATAGGATCTCTGTGAGTTTCACCCAGAATAACATGCAGAATCTCACCTAAACTAATTGAATAGGATCTCTGTGAGTTACACCCAGAATAACATGCAGAATCTCACCTAAACTAATTGAATAGGATCTCTGTGAGTTACACCCAGAATAACATGCAGAATCTCACCTAAACTAATTGAATAGGATCTCTGTGAGTTACACCCAGAATAACATGCAGAATCTCACCTAAACTAATTGAATAGGATCTCTGTGAGTTACACCCAGAATAACATGCAGAATCTCACCTAAACTAATTGAATAGGATCTCTGTGAGTTACACCCAGAATAACATGCAGAATCTCACCTAATGTGAAGAAGTTATCTGCATTGTATGTGTGTTAGCTCGCTAGCCAGGCAGTTTTACAGGAATGATTACATCAATTGTTTAAATTAACTAGATAACTTGTAAATGCAAAAAGTACTAATATTGTATGATATAATTGCAGTCACAGCTTTCCAATAAAAAAATGGAGACATTTATGGTCCGTTTGCATATATTTTAGAGACAATTTATACAGAACATTTGTATAAAACCTGTATAACAGGTATTTACAATTATATAACCAATATTTTTAGGTTGAATGTAATTTATGATACATCACATGCCTTTTATTTTCCTGCATCAGTAAAAGCAGGAAATGCATCGCCTACTGCCGTTCACACCAATTAGACTGGTTTTGTATTTCTCCCTGACCAAGATGGCTGCCATTTTTGGCTCCACTATGGAACTTTTGAGGGTTTATGGCGTAGCCCCTCTTGTAATTGAATAGGATATCTATGGCTCCAACTAGTTAGCTACCTAGCTGACGTTAGCTAACCTCATGCATTGTGAATGAACACGAAAGTATCTCGAGAAGGACGCTGTGCCAGCGTTAATCCACCGTTGCTGGCTTTGCTACGAAGAACACAAATGTTGTTCTTTCCTTGTTGCGTTCAGCTCAAAGAAAGGCTACGCTAGCTAGTTGCAAGCTAACGTTAGTCAGTGAAGTGAGAACGTAAACAACCGCTTATCCAACGTTAGCTTAGCTAGCTACATGACTACTTCCTTGTGTCCTTCAGGTCCTCTCCTGCCTGGACATTTACTAACCACCATCTGAAAGACAACAGGAATCATAACCAGAATGCTACTTTATTAATCATGACATGGTTATTCTCAGTGAGGAACGTTTCACAAGTCACGGTTGATTTCTTAGCACCATCACAGCATTGATGAAAAATTGACCTCCCCCAAAAAAGGGACACTTTTCCACCACATTTGTGTTGATCATAATATGTTGATTGATGAGATGAGTGAGAGTTAGCATGATTATCTAACTGATCAGAGATGGCGACAACACAGACACAGCTTCGGCGAGAAGAAGAACTCCTACCTACTAAAGAGACAAAGTCGCGGTTAATTGTCATAGTACTTGGCAGTCCTGCATCTCTGTATCACTCTCCATCTTAGGCACTTTCTTGGACATTTGAGCCCTGGTTAAGTGCTTTGGCCTGCCTAGCTGGCGGGTCGGTCCGATGGGCTTGGCGTCGTGTGTCCGCTGGTGCTGCCGGAGCCCTTGTTTACGAACAAAACTCTTGCCGCATTCGATGCACTCGTGGGGTTTCTCTCCTGTGTGTGTTCTGAGGTGGATTTTGAGGTCAAATTCTCTGGGGTAAGTCTTGCCACACACAGGGCAGACGAGGCGCTTTTCTCCCGAGTGAGATCTCATGTGTTTGTGTAGTTCCGGGAGGTTAGAGTGTTCCTCGCCGCACACGAGGCAGCCGTGAGATGTGACGTCCGCGTGGTTCTCCTGGTGTTGTTCAGCTTCTCCCGATGTACAGGGACTCCCCTCACCAGTGGACCAGGAGCTGGAGGGATAATCTCCTGTGGGAAAGAAACAGTGTGTTTCAGATACCCCTTTTCCTAGTTGTTTTAATGTCATTTAATGCCATTTCATATTCTGTTCACTCTGTAGCCCACACACTATTTGTAGCTTGCAAACCAGGGTCCTACCACCTCCATTAAAGTTTACATGCAACGTGCTAAATGTGAAGCTGTTAGGAGTGTAGGCCGTCGTCATCAATCATGATTAATCAATAATAATAATAATAATAAATCAATGACAGCATAACGTTTTCTCACCAGTGTGCACTTTCTGATGCGTTTTTAAATTTCCTTTCTGCGTGAAACTCATCCCACACACAGAGCACTGGTAAGGCCTCTCTCCTGTGTGTGTTCTCATGTGTCTGTCCAGGTAATATGTTTGAGGGAACTCCTTCCCACAGTCTGGGCATCTGTGAGTCGCCTTAGCTCTCGTCTGTCGGTGTTCAAGTGCTCTTGATACAGAGGAACTCAACTCCCCTTCGGAACAGTGAAGCCGCTGATGAATCTTCAGATAGCCTTTCTGAGTGAAACTCTTTCCACAGACTGAGCAAGGATGTTTCTCTCCGGCGTGCGACTTCTCGTGTGTTGTCAAATTTCCTTTTTGAGTAAAACTCTTCTCACACAGAGAGCAAGAGAAAGGCTTCTCTCCTGTGTGGGATCGCTGGTGTACTTTCAGTAATGCTTTATGAGTAAAGGTCTTTTTACACACACAGCAGGTGTAAGGCTTGTCTCCAGTGTTTGTCTTCAAGTGAACCTCCATATCATTCTTGGAAGAGAACTCTTGTCCACAACAGCAGCCAATCTTGTCATCCGGGTCAGTTTTAATCTGTTCAGAATGTTTCTTCTGGTGGTGGCATCTCAAACTACATTGATGAGTGAAGCCCTTCCCACACTCAGAGCAGGTATAAGGCTTCTCTCCTGTGTGGGTTCTCATGTGTATTTGTAGCGCCGATAATGTCCAGTGTTTCCCACACTGGGCAGAGGGTCAGGTATAATCTGGTGTTGCTCAGGTTCTCCTGATGTGGGTTCTCCCCGGCTGTGTATTTGTGAGACTGCAGACTCAGATAATGTCTGGCAGTGTTTCCCTGAGTCAATCTGGGCATCGGTGGGTCTTTTTCTGTCTCAGTTCTCCGTTTCATCTGGTGTTGCTCAGGTTCTCCTGATGTAGAGGGTCTCTCCCGGCTGCAGAGTGAAGACAGGACATATATAGTTAGTGAGACTGAGTCAGACTCAGGTTCTCCTGATGTAGAGGGTCTCTCCCCGGCTGCAGAGTGAAGACAGGACATATATAGTCAGTGAGACTGAGTCAGACTCAGGTTCTCCTGATGTAGAGGGTCTCTCCCGGCTGCAGAGTGAAGACAGGACATATATAGTTAGTGAGACTGAGTCAGACTCAGGTTCTCCTGATGTAGAGGGTCTCTCCCCGGCTGCAGAGTGAAGACAGGACATATATAGTCAGTGAGACTGAGTCAGACTCAGGTTCTCCTGATGTAGTTAGTGAAGACTATATAGTCAGTGAGACTGAGGTCTCTCCCCGGCTGCAGAGTGAAGACAGGACATATATAGTTAGTGAGACTGAGTCAGACTCAGGTTCTCCTGATGTCTCTCCCCGGCTGCAGAGGGTCTCTCCCAGGTTCTCATGGCTGCAGAGTGAAGACAGGACATATATAGTCAGTGAGACTGAGTCAGACTCAGGTTCTCCTGATGTAGAGGGTCTCTCCCCAGCTTCAAGAGTGATGGCTGGGACTCTGTCCTGTGGGGATGAGACAGGACAGATATAGTCAGTGAAAATGAGTCAGACTCAGGTTCTCCTGATGTTGAGGGCATCTCCTCGCCTGCAGAGTGATGGCTGGGACTGAGTCTAAGTTTATTGTACATACCTACTGTGTTTCTCCATTGTTTTACACCTCCCGTGCTACTCCCATTCTCATATTTATGGCAACACACAAGACTGAGTCCCAAATCATGCCACCCTATTCCCTATATAGTGCACCACTTTTGATTAGAGCCCGATGGACCATAGAGAGCAGTGTAGTAGATAGGGATTAGTATTCCCTTTGGGACCCATCCCAAGTTAGCAGCATGGCTCCATCTACTCACCTGTATTATCTAGTTCCCAGTCTTCTCCTTCTTCTTTGACTACGATATTAAATGTTGGTGTTTCACTGTTGATGTCCAGACTCACAGTAACCCTCTCCCGACCCTGCGGTTTGTCTTTCTGATCACCATGGTTACTGTCCTCCTGGTCACCGTGGTTACTGTCCTCCTGGTCACCGTGGTTACTGTCCTCCTGGTCGCCATGGTTCCTGTCAGGACCCGGGGACACCGTGGGTTGGGGTTCAGTGGAGCAGGATGGAGACGGGCTGGACGGGTCTTCAGAGTCCTACATGATGAAGAGTGACAGCGCAGTTTTCACAACAAGCTACATTATGAAAGATGGACTCAGCAAATATGACGCCATCCTTAACAGCAAGGCAATGTCTCTGCTTATTATAGCAATGACCATTTCTCAGTAAAGAAACCGTTCAAACTAAATGTACTTGTTTTAAAAACGATCAATCAATGCAAACCAAATTACAGCAGCTAATTTATTGTAATTTTCATTCACCTAGCTAGCTAGCGCTGGCCAGTTAGCTGACGATAGATACCTACTAGAAAACAAAGTAGCATTATCAAGCAACAGATTCGTAGCTAGCTAGTACTGCTGTTACTAGCATGCGTTGAGCAACTTGACTTGCAAGCAAGCCGCACCATTTGGTATAGCAACAAACCAGCAGTTTGCAGAGCAGAAAAGTGGCTAGCACATGTTCAGATTAGTACCTCTTCCATTGTAAATCAATCCCTGAGCTCGCTAGCTAACTGATAAATTAAGATATAAATCTAGTTTAGTTTTAATTTATGATGACTGCCACTGCTGTTGGTCGTAACCTCGCGTCTCGTTGGATGTAGGCTGGGAAATACCAACACCTGAGAATATTTAATCTAAAGTTACTGTATTATTTTTTTTCAAATGGCTATGCTAACGTTACAATGTTGTACATTTAAATAAACGGGTAAATAAACTGTCAAACTCTCGTTGGCTTCCTACTTCCGGTTTAGCGCCGACATGCGGTCTGGAAGTTAAAGGCAATAGATTTAAGATTTCTTGCAGCGGTGCAACGTACTTAATTAAGTGTAAATACTTTGAAGTATTACATAAGTAGTTTTTGGGGGGTATCTGTACTTTACATATTTTACCACATTTTACTCCAAATCATGGACTTTTTACTCCATACATTTCCCTAACACCCAAAAGTACTCATTACATTTTGAATGCTTAGCAGGACAGGAAAATGGTTGGGGACACGCATGTATCAAGATAACATCCCTGGTCATTCCTGCCTCTGGTCTGGCAGACTCACTAAACACAAATATGTTGTAAAATATGTCTGAGTGTTGGGAGTGAAACTCTTGAGGAAATGAGGGATACAAATGATGTTATGATGTAGGATGCTTGTTCCTGGCATGGTTTTGGGAAACGCTGCCTTAGAGCACCTGTCAAACTCATTCCGCGGAGAGCTGAGTGTCTGCAGGTTTTCGCTCCACCCTTGTACTTGATTGATGAATAAAGGTCCCTCATTAGTAAGGATCTCTGTCTTAATTGAAAGGGAAAAAATAAATACCTGCAAACACTTGTCCCTCCTTACAGCCATTTTGAGTGATCATCTTAAATCAGGGCTCTCCAACCCTGTTCCTGGGGAGCTACCGTCCTGTAGGTTGAAACCAGGGCTCTCCAACCCTGTTCCTGGGGAGCTACCATCCTGTAGGTTTAAACCAGGCCTCTCCAACACTGTTCTGTCCTGTAGGTTTAAACCAGGGGTCTCTAACCCTGTTCCTGGGGAGCTACCATCCTGTAGGTTTAAACCAGGCCTCTCCAACACTGTTCTGTCCTGTAGGTTTAAACCAGGCCTCTCCAACACTGTTCTGTCCTGTAGGTTTAAACCAGGCCTCTCCAACACTGTTCTGTCCTGTAGGTTTAAACCAGGCCTCTCCAACACTGTTCCGTCCTGTAGGTTTAAACCAGGCCTCTCCAACACTGTTCCGTCCTGTAGGTTTAAACCAGGCCTCTCCAACACTGTTCCGTCCTGTAGGTTTAAACCAGGCCTCTCCAACACTGTTCCGTCCTGTAGGTTTAAACCAGGCCTCTCCAACACTGTTCCGTCCTGTAGGTTTAAACCAGACCTCTCCAACACTGTTCCGTCCTGTAGGTTTAAACCAGACCTCTCCAACACTGTTCCGTCCTGTAGGTTTAAACCAGGGGTCTCTAACCCTGTTCCTGGGGAGCTTACCATCCTGTAGGTTTAAACCAGACCTCTCCAACACTGTTCCGTCCTGTAGGTTTAAACCAGGGGTCTCTAACCCTGTTCCTGGGGAGCTACCATCCTGTAGGTTTAAACCAGACCTCTCCAACACTGTTCCGTCCTGTCCTGTAGGTTTAAACCAGACCTCTCCAACACTGTTCCGTCCTGTAGGTTTAAACCAGACCTCTCCAACACTGTTATGTCCTGTAGGTTTAAACCAGGGCTCTCTAACCCTGTTCCTGGGGAGCTACCATCCTGTAGGTTTAAACCAGACCTCTCCAACACTGTTCCGGGAGCTCCTCCTGTAGGTTTAAACCAGACCTCTCCAACACTGTTCCGTCCTGTAGGTTTAAACCAGACCTCTCCAACACTGTTATGTCCTGTAGGTTTAAACCAGGGCTCTCTAACCCTGTTCCTGGGGAGCTACCATCCTGTAGGTTTAAACCAGACCTCTCCAACACTGTTCCGTCCTGTCCTGTAGGTTTAAACCAGGCTCTCCAACACTGTTGCTGGGGAGCTCCTGTAGGTTTAAACCAGGCCTCTCCAACACTGTTCTGGGGAGCTACCATCCTGTAGGTTTAAACCAGGCCTCTCCAACACTGTTACCATCCTGTAGGTTCAAACCAGGCCTCTCCAACACTGTTCTGTCCTGTAGGTTTAAACCAGACCTCTCCAACCCTGTTCCTGGGGAGCTCCCTGTAGGTTTTTGGCCTCTCAACACTGTTCTGTCCTGTAGGTTTAAACCAGATCTCCAACACTGTGGTTGATCCTGCTGATTTAAACCAGGCCTCTCCAACACTGTTGATGAGCTGAGGTTTAAACCAGGCCTAACTGTTCCGTCCTGTAGGTTTAAACAGGCCTGAACACTGAATCTGGTTAGTTACAACTGGGGTTGGAGCCTCTCCAAAATTCTATAGGAGGGTTGCTCTCCAGGAACACTGTTGGAGAGCCCTGGCTGAAACCTATAGGAGGGTTGATTCTAGGAACAGCTGGTTGAGAGCCCTGATTCTAATAATTAGCTGGTTGATGAGCTGATTCTAATAATTAGCTGGTTGATGAGCTGAATCTGGTTAGTTACAACTAGGGTTGGAGCGAAAATCTATAGGAGGGTTGCTCTCCAGGAACAAGGTTGGAGAGCCCTGGCTGAAACCTATAGGAGGGTTGCTCTCCAGGAACAGGGTTGGAGAGCCCTGGCTGAAACCTATAGGAGGGTTGCTCTCCAGGAACAAGGTTGGAGAGCCCTGGCTGAAACCTATAGGAGGGTTGCTCTCCAGGAACAAGGTTGGAGAGCCCTGGCTGAAACCTATAGGAGGGTTGCTCTCCAGGAACAGGGTTGGAGAGCCCTGGCTGAAACCTATAGGAGGGTTGCTCTCCAGGAACAGGGTTGGAGAGCCCTGGCTGAAACCTATAGGAGGGTTGCTCTCCAGGAACAGGGTTGGAGAGCCCTGGCTGAAACCTATAGGAGGGTTGCTCTCCAGGAACAGGGTTGGAGAGCCCTGGCTGAAACCTATAGGAGGGTTGCTCTCCAGGAACAGGGTTGGAGAGCCCTGGCTGAAACCTATAGGAGGGTTGCTCTCCAGGAACAGGGTTGGAGAGCCCTGGCTGAAACCTGTGGTGAATCATTTAAATGCTGATGGCAGGAGGGAATTGAGCTCATCCACAGAACAGGGTTGGTCACTGAAGGGTTTGATGAGCATGAAAACCATGTAATAATTTAAATATGATTTAGCAGTGACTTCTTCCAAGAATTACAGTCATGAGCTCATCCTACAGAGCAGGATGGGTCACTGAAGGGTTTGAACTGAGCATGAAAACCACGTGTAAACTATATGCCAGGACCGTCTCAGTCACCAGATCTCAACTCAGTTGAACTATGGGAGATTCTGCAGCAAGGCCAGAGCCAGTGTTTTCCACCACCACCACCACCATCAACAAAACAAAATGTGATGTCATTTCTCGTGGAAGAATGGTGTCACATCCCTCCAATAGAGTTCCAGACACGTGTAGAATTTATGCCAGTGTGCATTGAAGAGGTTCTAACTGCTCGTGGTGACCCAGCGTCCTATAAAGAAGACGCCTTATATTGGTGTTTCCTTTATTCTGGTAGTTACCTGTAGCTATCTGACCGCTTCTGAATTTAAACGTTTTATAGACAGACCCCTTTCTGTTTGAAAACTTTGCAGCAGAGGGCGACGTGCACAAGTTGGTGGAAGAACAAGAGGGAGTTCTTATAGAACAAGAGGGAGTTCTTATAGAACAAGAGGGAGTTCTTATAGAACGAGAGTGAGTTCTTATTGAACGAGAGTGAGTTCTTATAGAACGAGAGGGAGTTCTTATTGAACGAGAGTGAGTTCTTATAGAACGAGAGGGAGTTCTTATAGAACAAGAGGGAGTTCTTATAGAACAAGAGTGAGTTCTTATTGAACGAGAGTGAGTTCTTATAGAACGAGAGGGAGTTCTTATAGAACAAGAGTGAGTTCTTATAGAACGAGAGTGAGTTCTTATAGAACAAGAGGGAGTTCTTATAGAACGAGAGGGAGTTCTTATAGAACGAGAGGGAGTTCTTATAGAACGCCAGCAAAAAAAAGCATCTATTTACATGTTGCTTATGAGTGCATTTCACACTACTTTTGTATTATACTTGGATTTTAAGGCTAGTATGAATGTCCTGATTAATTTAGTGTTTGTGTCATCATCACAAATCAATTGCATTATACTTAGAAACACTTCAACTTAAACCAGTAAAATGTCTCTTTTGGCTAGCTTTTGCGACAGGTTATAATCAATGAGCGTTAGCATTCTAGCTAACAACTGCTACATCCAAAAATAGTTATTTTTCTAAGATCACAACCAAATATAATCTTAGCGACTGTAAAATAAATAATCAAAACATCATTGTAAGCCTATCAGAACACCAAAAAGTTTATTTTGTTTAGAAGTAATAAATACGTAAATCTAGGCTGAGGGCAGATCGCAATGGCTTCCTTACTGCCACCCTAAAGAATCGCGCATCTGTGACGTCGGTGTATCGTGCCCTGGATAAGGGGTAATAAAGGAGAGACGTTTTTCCCCCAATGTTCATTTATTGGACCATGGCGTTATATGAAATGCAAGTCATTTCTTAGTATCATGATAGCTTCAATAAGTAAAATAAGATATATAAAATAAACAAGAAATAAAATGCACAGGATTACATAGTATGATTGATTATCTTACACAACACAGTGGACTGTATTGTACTGATCACAACAACACGACACAAATACATGCGTGCATACAGACGCGCGCACACACACCAGAAAGAATAACGATTCTGTAGTCATAAGATGCAGTGTGAGTGTCCAAAATAGCACCCTATTGCCTATATAGTGCACTGCATTTCAGCAGAGCCCTTAAAGGTTCCCATATGGGCCTTGGTCAAAAGTAGTGCACTATATAGGAAATAGGGTGCTATTTGGGATGATGATATGGACCCAGCCCCGTGTTTAAAGGTGCCAGAACTGCCAGTGTCCTCTCTCCATCTGCGGTAAGGGCACGAGTCTCTCATATTTACATTGATGTAGGCATGTTTTGCTTAGCTCTTCCTACTCTGGGTGATTGGTTGGACCTTCCACTACTAGATCCCACCCTGGGTGATTGGTTGGACCTTCCACTACTAGATCCCACCCTGGGTGATTGGTTGGACCTTCCACTACTAGATCCCACCCTGGGTGGTTGGTTGGACCTTCCACTACTAGAGCCCACCCTGGGTGGTCTGCCTAAATGGCGGGTCGGTCCCATGGGCTTGGGAGCATGTGACCGCCGGTGTTGTTGGAGATTGTTTTTCCGGACGTAGGCCTTCCCGCAGTCATAACACTGGTACGGTCGCTCTCCTGTGTGCGTTCTGAGGTGGACTCGGAGGTCGTATTCCCGGGTGTAAGTCTTGCCACACTCAGGGCAGAGATAGTGTTTTTCTCCCCTGTGGGACATGGTGGGTTTCTGTGGTGCCGAGATGTGGTGGGATGTTCCCTCTCTCTGTGGTGCCGGGAGGTGGTGGCTTCCCTCCCTCTGTGCTGCTGGGAGGTGGTGGTGGCTTCCCTCCCTCTGCGCTGCCGGATGGTTGTGGGTTTGTGGTGCCGGATGGTTGTGGGTTTGTGGTGCCGGATGGTTGTGGGTTTGTGGTGTTGGATGGTTGTGGGTTTGTGGTGCTGGTAGGTTGTGGGTTTGTGGTGCCGGTAGGTTGTGGGTTTGTGGTGCCGGTAGGTTGTGGGTTTGTGGTGCCGGATGGTTGTGGGTTTGTGGTGCCGGATGGTTGTGAGTTTGTGGTGCCGGTAGGTTGTGGGTTTGTGGTGTCGGTAGGTTGTGGGTTTGTGGTGCAGGAAAGTTGTGGGTTCCCTCCTCGCCAATCTGATTCTGGAATTGTTGTGGTTTCCCAACATTATGTCTGTTGTCCAGAGGCTGTTTCGCTGCTTCTGAAGAAGTCATCCTCATGTCCATGTCAGGCAGCAAACTGGGATCCCTGCCTGCATGACAGACAAAACGGACAGAGAGAAAGGAGAGACAGACACAATGCAGCAATGTTATTGTTAAGGTGTGGATGAGTATACTAAGTCATGGTTTACATGTTGTTTTAAACATGGTTTGGATCACTGACAGTTAGTAGTAGCTAGTAGTCCATCAGGATGTATTAACGGTAAAGGAGAACACTCACCTGTGTGCACTTTAAAATGCGTTTTGAGATTCCCTTTCTGGTTGAACCTCATCCCACACACAGAGCACTGGTAAGGCCTCTCTCCTGTGTGTGTTCTCATGTGTCTCTCCAGTTTGTTTGCTTGTGTGAACTCCTTCCCACAGTCCGGACACTTGTGAAACCTCTTCGGTCGCCGTCGTTCTTCTCCCCCAGAACAGTTGAATCGCTCGTGGGTCATCAGGAGTCCTTTACTGATGAAGCCCTTGCCACACTCCGAGCAGAGGAAAGGCATCTCTCCTGTGTGTGTTCGCTCGTGGACTTTTAACGTATACTTACTAGAGCAGGTCCGTCCGCACACGGAGCACAGGGGCTTCTCCTCTGTGTGCGTTCGCTCGTGGGCTTTCCAAGCCGGTTTGTGATAGTAACCCTTGCCACAGAAAGAGCAAGAGTAAGGCATCTCTCCTGTGTGGGATCGCTGGTGTTCTTTTAATGATTCTTTATTGAACCTCTTGCCACACACACAGCAGGTGTAAGGCTTGGCTCCCGTGTCCGTCTTCAAGTGAACCTCCAGTACACACTTTGAGGAGAACTCTTGTCCACAGCAGCAGGTCATCTTCTCATTCGGGTCTGTTTTAATCTGTTCAGAATTCCTCTTTTGATGGTATCTCAAACTACATTGATGAGCGAAGCCCTTGCCACACTCAGAGCAGGTATAAGGCTTCTCTCCTGTGTGTGTTCGCTGGTGTGTTTTCAAAGCTTGTCTAATAATGAACGTTTTCTTACACACAAAGCAAGCGTAAGGCTTCTCTCCTGTGTGGGTTCTCATGTGTATTTGTAGCGCCGATAATGTCTGGCAGTGTTTCCCACAATCTGGGCATCGGTGGGTCTTTTTCTGCCTCGTTCTGCGTTTCATCTGGTGTTGCTCAGGTTCTCCTGATGTAGAGGGTCTCTCCCCGGCTGCAGAGTGAAGACAGGACATATATAGTTAGTGAGACTGTCAGACTCAGTGTGCATATGCAGACCTACCGGGTTTCTCCCTTATTTTACAACGTCTCCTGTGCTTCTCCTGTTGCAGGATCGATGGCAAAGCAATCCAAGACAGCTCCCCAAATGGCACCCTATAAAGTGCACTCCTTTTGACCATAGCCATAGGGTTCTGGTCAAGAGTAGTGGACGAGATAGGGAATAGGGCCCTGGTCAACTGTAGTGGACTAGATAGGGAATAGGGTGCCATTCTGGTCAACAGTAGTGGACGAGATAGGGAATAGGGTGCCATTCTGGTCAAACAGCGTGGACCAGATAGGGAATAGGGCCCTGGTCAACTGTAGTGTACTAGATAGGGATTAGGGTGCCATTCTGGTCAACAGTAGTGGACTAGATAGGGAATAGGGTGCCATTCTGGTCAACAGTAGTGGACTAGATAGGGAATAGGGTGCCATTCTGGTCAACAGTAGTGGACTAGATAGGGAATAGGGCCCTGGTCAACTGTAGTGGACTAGATAGGGAATAGGGTGCCATTCTGGTCAACAGTAGTGGGCGAGATAGGGAATAGGGTGCCATTCTGGTCAACAGTAGTGGACTAGATAGGGAATAGGGCCCTGGTCAACTGTAGTGTACTAGATAGGGAATAGGGCCCTGGTCAACTGTAGTGTAGTAGATAGGGATTAGTATTCCCTTTGGGACTCATCCCAAGTTAGCAGCATGGCTCCAGCTACTCACCTGTATTATCTAGTTCCCAGTCTTCTTCTTCTTCTTTGACTACGATATTAAATGTTGGTGTTTCACTGTTGATGTCCAGACTCACAGTAAACCTCTCCTGACCTTGCGGTGTGTCTTTCTGATCACCATGGTTACTGTCCTCCTGGTCGCCATGGTTCCTGTCAGGACCCGGGGACACCGTGGGTTGGGGTTCAGTGGAGCAGGATGGAGACGGGCTGGACGGGTCTTCAACGTCCTATATGATGAAGAGTGACAGCGCAGTTTTCACAGCACACTAGTTACATTATTAATATGTAGATTTAGCAATATGACACCATCCTAAATAGCAAGGCATTTTTTTTGCTTGCTATGGAAAAAAAATACAACTTCTCTCTGAAATAAACCTTTCCAGCTGAGTAGAACTGGTTGAGGAACTATCAGTGGAAAGCTTCAAGTCGCTCTGCCTACACATCCCTGACCATCTGAAATGGTCCACACACACAGTGTGGTGAAGAAGGCACAACAGCGCCTCTTCAACCTCAGGAGGCTGAAGAAATTTGTCTTGGTCCCGAAGACCCTCACAAACTTTTACAGATGCACGATTGAGAGCGGCTGTATCACCACCTGGTACGGCAACTGCACCGCCCGCAACTGCACCGCCCGCAACAGGGTGGTGCGGTCTACCTAACGCATCATCAGGGGCACACTGCCTGCCCTCCAGGACACCTACAGCACCCGATGTCACAGGAAGGCCAAAAATATCATCGAGGACATCAACCACCTGAGCCACAACCTGTTCACCCCGCTATGTGTTTGTGACCAATAACATTTGATATCAATCAATGCAAACCAAAATACACCAGCTACTGTTGATTGTATCGTCATTTATCTAGCTAGTTAGTTAACTAGCTACGTTACCTTACTAGAAAACATTATATCAGCGAGCTACAACGTAGTCATCTAGTAACGTTACTGATGTTGCTTCCGTTCACTGTAGTCTATAAAATACTCAGCAACTTGATTTACTAACCAGCCACAACATTTGGTATAGCAACCGCGGAGCAGATTGCAGAAAAGAGATGTGGCGAGCACACATTCAGATTCTCACCTCGTCCATAGCATAGGGATTTAATCCCTGAGATAACTAGAAAACTAGTTGAGTTTAAAATGTATAATGATGACTTGCAATGTTGTTGGTCGTAACCTCGAGTCTCGTTGGATGGAGGCTGAGTAATACCAACGCCTGAGGCTATTTAATCCAAAAGCTGCGGTCTTCCTTTTCCATTACATATTTTTTTTCTGCAAAAAGTGTTTTTGTGAACGATAAGATGCTATAAGTGAAGTTCGGTAAACTGTCGGAACTCAGTTTGGCTTCCTACTTCTGGTATGAAGTTGTCTTGTGTTTGTGCTGTAGCGCCCCCATGCGGTCGGGAGAACAAAGACAATACGAAGAGTACAAGTCTCTTTCAACGTAGCTGCCTGACCGTTTCTGAAGTTAAATGTTTTTATAGATAAAGGTAATAAAGAGAGAAATACGTTTCCCCTCCTCCTCCTCCCAATGTTAATGTATTGGCCCATGTCATTATGACATGCAAGTCACTGTGGATTTCTTAGTTTCATGACCTCTTCGATCAGCAACATAATATATATATATAAAAAACACAAGGACTAAAATGCAAACACTTCATTTTTGTTGATTTAAAATATGCACAGGACGACAACTACAGTTGGAATGATTATCTTACACAATACAGCAGACTTTATTGTACTGATCACAGATGAGGAAGCAACACACACACACACTACACACACACACACACACACACACACACACACACACACACACACACACACACACACACACACACACACACACACACACACACACACACACACACACACACACACACACACACACACACACGGGTTGAAGTGTAAAGACAACAGATGCCATCTCTGCTTATACTGTCAATGAAATCAAAATGTAATGTTATAAGGCATATAGAAAAAGGGCCGACCGTTTGATACTGTAGCATTATGACACGTACGTCTCTGTGGATTCTTATTGTTGCATCATCACAGCTTCAATAAGTCAAATAACATATTTAGATATATATTTTTTTTTTTAAACACTAGAATGGACGAAAATGCAATCGCTTAATTTTTTTGTTGATTTAAAAAATATGTATGTTACTATAACTACAGTTGGCAAGATTATCTCGCTCGGCGGTAACGATTATTATACTGACCATAAATGAGGAAGCAACAACACACACACACAAACGGAAGCAAAAATAACAGTTCTGTGTAGTCATGAGAGACATGCAATGTCCAAAATGGCACCCTATTCCATTTATAGTGCACTGAGCCCTGGTCAGAAGCAGTGCACTACATAGGGAATAGGATGCAGACCATAGCCGTGGAGTTTAAAGATGCCAGTACTGCCAGTGTTCTCTCTCCATGTCTGGTAACGGCATGGGTCTCTCCACCCGATGTAAAGGCATGGGTCTCTCCACTGTGTGGAAGGGCATGGGTCTCTCTCCACTAGAGAACGGAGGTGTGGCTTTATCAACCCTGGGCAACTGCTGCTTGGAGCTCCCCATCCTGGGTGATGATTGGTTCGGTCTCCTGCTACTGGAACCCATGCTGACGGGTCTGCCTAACTGACGGGTCGGTCCCATGGGCTTGGGAGCGTGTGACCGCCGGTGTTGACGGAGCCCTTGTTTCCGAACGAAGGTCTTTCCGCATTCATCGCACTGGTACGGTCGCTCTCCCGTGTGCGTTCTGAGGTGGACTCGGAGGTCGTATTCCCGGGTGTAAGTCTTGCCACATTCAGGGCAGAGATAGTGTTTTTCTCCCCTGAGGGACACGGTGGGTTTCTGTGGTGCCGAGATGTGGTGGGATGTTCCCTCTCTCTGTGGTGCCGGGAGGTGGTGGGTTTGTGGTGCCGGTAGGTTTTGGGTTCCCTCCCTCTGTGGTGCCGGGAGGTGGTGGGTTTGTGGTGCCAGTAGGTTTTGGGTTCCCTCTCTCTGTGGTGCCGGGAGGTGGTGGGTTTGTGGTGCCGGTAGGTTTTGGGTTCCCTCTCTCTGTGGTGCCGGGAGGTGGTGGGTTTGTGGTGCCGGTAGGTTTTGGGTTCCCTCCTCGTCATGCTGATGGAGGCAGCGTTGTGGCCTCCCAGCTTTACGTCTGTTGTCCCGAGGTTGTTCAGAGGGAGTCTCCATGTCAGCCACTAAACTGGGATCCACTCCTGTATAGACAGACACAGGGAAACTCAGTGGGCCCATATGGGCCCTGGTCAAAAGTAGTGCACTATAGATGAATAGGGTGTCGTTTGGAACTCGACCAATGCAACATGCAACAATGTTATTGTTAAGGTGTGAATGATATTATTGTTTTAAAAACAACATGGTTTGGATCACTGACAGTTAGTAGTAGCTAGTAGTCCATCAGGATGTATAAACGGTAAAGGAGAACACTCACCTGTGTGCACTTTAAAATGTGTTTTCAGATTCCCTTTCTGGTTGAACCTCATCCCACACACAGAGCACTGGTAAGGCCTCTCTCCTGTGTGTGTTCTCATGTGTCTCTCCAGTTTGTTTGCTTGTGTGAACTCCTTCCCACAGTCCGGACACTTGTGAAACCTCTTCGCTCGCCGTCGTTCTTCTCCCCCGGAACAGTTGAATCGCTGGTGGGTCGTCAGGTATGCTTTACTGAGGAAGCCCTTGCCACACTCAGAGCAGAGGAAAGGCTTCTCTCCCGTGTGTGTTCGTTGGTGGACTTTTAACGTAGTCTTATTAGAGAAGGTCCGTCCGCACACGGAGCACAGGGGCTTCTCCTCTGTGTGCGTTCGCTCGTGGGCTTTCCAAGCTGGTTTTTGGTAGTAACCCTTGCCACAGAACGAGCAAGAGTAAGGCATCTCTCCTGTGTGGGATCGCTGGTGTTCTTTTAGCCGTTCTTTTTTACCGAACCCTTTGCCACACACACAGCAGGTGTAAGGCTTGGCTCCCGTGTCCGTCTTCAAGTGAACCTCCAGAACGCACTTTGAGGAGAACTCTTGTCCACAGCAGCAGGTCACCTTGTCGGCGGAGTCTTTCTTCTGGTGTAATCTCAAGCTACTTTGATAAGTGAAGCCCTTCCCACACTCAGAGCAGAGGTAAGGCTTCTCTCCGGTGTGGATTCTCTGGTGGACCTTCAGTGCTGATAACGATGGGCAGTGTCTCCCACACTCGGGGCAGGAGTGGGTCTTCCTGACTCCCCGTTTCCTCTTCTGTTGTTCAGGTTCTCCTGAAGCAGGACTCTGTCTTTTTATCTTCTCCGTCTCCTCTCCTGTGTGTGTTCTGTTCTGGTGTCTCCTTAGTGTGTACAAGGAGACAAACTTCCTCCCACACGCTAGGCAGCTGTGAGTCTGAGTTTTGCGTTTCGCTCGTCGTTGTACAGGTTCTTCCGATTCGGAATGTTCAGGATCTTCGGATTCGGAATGTTCTGGATCTTCGGATTCGGAATGTTCTGGATCTTCCGATGAAGAGGGACTATATTCACTGGCAGATGGTTGGTTGGGACTCTCACCTGTGGGACAGAGATGGGAGAGAATAAGGAACAGAGGCAAGTGAGTCCAGCTCATGTTGTTATTCTTCATTTGGTCCTGGGGAATAATGTCCTGTCCAGTGGGTGTAATTGTACATCCTGTCCCAAGGCTTAATTATCTACAGACTGTGCAGTCTTTCGTTCCATCCAGCACTAACACAAAGTGTTCTAAGTTAATGGACATTAAAGTACATCTCATCTTAACACATCTAATCACTTACCTGTAACACAACAATCCCAGTCGTCTTCCTCCTCCTCCCAGTCGTCTTCCTCCTCCTTGACAACAACTTTTTGTAGAACTATCCGCAGACTACCCAGTTTTGACCTCTGGTCGCCATGGTTGCTGTCGGGACCCGGTGATGACGTCGAGAGTTGGGGTTCTGAAGAACTGGGTGGGGACTGTCTGGAGGATGAGTCTTCTGAGTCCTACAGTACAAAATAGAGAGTGTGTCAGTGTAGTCTTAAAGTAATAAGGATCTGGGCCTATATATTAATAAAATGTCTCAGAGTATGGGTGCTGATCTACGATCAGGTCCCACCCCCCTTATGTACATAATTCATTCGGTATGATCCAAAAGGCTAAACTGATCCTAGATCGGGCCAAATAGCCTGCGATTCTAGGCTACTGAAGCTGAGCTAATCTGTATCTGTTTTCTGATCTACTTTAATAATTATCTGGCCAGTAACTGTGAGGTGTCCGTGACTGGGATTTAATACTCCCGTCACTCACTTTCTCCCTCCGTTCTGGTGGTATGTGTCTCTCTGGATCCGGGTCTGTCGAGCTCTCAGCGCCCTCCTCGTTCTCGGTTCTGCTTGGCTCGGTGTCGTCCAGTGTGTCCACATGCGCTGACTGCCCGAGGCTAGCATCTCGTTGTATCGTTTTGATGTCGTTTTGCAATTGGAGTAACCAAGACATTCCCCGGTCCTCTAATTTCATTAAATCATCACTTTCACAATATTCTTCTATTTTACGACGCAACGAGCGATAATTCTTCCCTTTGACGTCGAGGCCATCTCGACCAGCTATTCCACAACGTTCACACAGGTAACGTAAATGGTTCTCGGTTAAATTCCACAAACTCTGTTCGATTCCATCCAACAACGTTTCTCTCTCTCCGCTCATCTTGTCCTACCCACGTACCGACAACAACAACAACAACAACACGTAGTCAATGACAAGACAGCTACAATCCGTTCAAGAGATTGTTAATGAGTTAGTACTGTATTCTGAAGCTAAATATTAAACATGCTAGCTAGCTTCTCGTCGACTACTTCCTATTTTCTTCTTCGCCCTTTTTGATTCTGCTGTAGTGTTGGTGTTGTTTTTTGTTGTTGTTGTAATGTTTGTAAACCAACTGAAAATGCGCATTACCGCCACCTACTGTCGTGGCGGTAATGCCACACTGGAGTTGTAAAGACAAAACACGATGTAAAACTAGAGAATTTCCAAATAGGTACTGAACGGTTTGTTGAATTGAGAGATGAAAGTTGTGGCAGTGATGATTTATTCAATCAAATACCTTATGCAGAATTGCCACACTGACTGTCTTCACGTGATGTCGGTATGTTTCTGCTGCCAGTCATCAGGTTTCTTAGCAACCTCAGGGAGCTTCAATAAAGTGAAGATAATGTGCTGTGTTGTGTCAATTAATTAAACATACATATCTGTAATAGGATACAATAACTAATGATATCATGAACCTAATTATTTCCTAATCAATGGCTTTGATCAGGTCCTTCAAATAGAGTCGGAGCAGGAGTGAGGCTTGTGTTTGGGCTCCTGAGTGGTGCAGCGGTCTAAGGCACTGCATCTCAGTGCAAGAGGAGTCACTACAGTCCCTGGTTCGATTCCAGGCTGTAACACACCCGGCCATTATTGGGAGTCCCATAGCGCGGTGCGCAAATGACTTAAACAATATTTTTTAAATGTAACCTTTAATTAACTAGGCAAGTCAGTTAATAAGAACACATTGCTATTTACAATGATGGATTTGAACCAGGGACTGTAGTGACGCCTCTTGCACTGAGATGCAGCGTCTTAGACTACTGCGCCACTCTGGAGCCCAATTAGCCCAGAGTCGTCTGGGTTTGGCCGGGGTAGGCCGTCATTGTAAATAAGAATTTGTTCTTAAAACTGACTTGCCTAATTAACTAAAGGTTAAAAATAACATGCATTGGACAGAGGATTGTGTTGTTTTGGTGGATATGTCAACTGTAAGGGGTGTCCATGTTGCTTTTTAGTCCAGGATCCAGTTGCAGAGGGAGGTGTTTAGTCCCAGAGTCCTTAGCTTAGTGATGAGCTTCGTGGGCACTATGGTGTTGAACGGAAGTGTCTGGTGTGAGACAGGATGTTTGAGGTGGATAGAGTCAGAGTAGTGCAGAAGCTGTCGTATGCTGAGGCAGTGAAGAAAGGAAGATGGGGAGGCTGTCATTGTAAATAAGAATTTGTTCTTAACTGACTGGCCGAGTTAAATAAAGGTTAAAACAAACGTATATATATATATATATATATATATATATATATATATATATATAAATTGGGTCAAGGGATCCTGAGAGGATCCCAGTGGGGAGTAGATCTGTGCCAGCACAGAGGGAAAGGCCAACGAGTGATATAACGAGCTTCAATAAGTTTGGCTTCTTAGTTGTGAACACTAAGAAGCCAAATTTATTGAAGCTCGTTATATCAACCGTATCACAGAAATGGAACGTAAAATCACAGAAAACAAGGGAAGTACTGCTGTATTCTATACAGATTCCGATGTACATGAGGAGGGTCATTTGCTCATTTGTATAAAGATAAGCATCATATATTGTTAGATTATAGGAGTAACTCTGGTTGGTCTGAAACAGTCTTCCCAACCTCAAGTTCAACTGTGGGAGTCAGTTGGAGCCTGCCAAACACACTATACGATACATTTATTAAACATAAGAATGAGTGTGAGTTGTCGTCACAACCCGGCTCGTGGGAAGTGACAAAGAGCTCTTATAGGACCAGGGTACAAATAATAACATAATAATAATCAATCTTATTTGCTAATCAAAAATGGTGAATAACTCACCACAGGTTAATGAGAAGGGGGTGGGGCTTCAAAGGATGCACATAACTCTGCAATGTTGTGTTGTGTTGGAGAGAGTCTCAGTCTTAAGTCATTTTCCACACACAGACTGTGCCTGTATTTCGTTTTTCATGCTAGTGAGGGCCGTGAATCCACTCTCACATAGGTACGTGGTTGCAAAGGGCATCAGTGTCTTGACAGCGTGATTTTCCAAGGCAGGATACTCGGAGCGCAGCCCAATCCAGAAATCTGGCAGGGCTTCTGATTCAATTACATTTTCACAGAACCGCTTGTTGTAATTTCGACGAGGCTCCTTCGTTCAGACATCAGTCAGTGGACTGGAGGGGACCAAAGGGATAACGAATCCAATTATTTGTGTCGTCCATTTTGGGAAAGTACCTGCGTAATTGCGCACCCAGCTCACTCAATTTGACATTGTCCGTAAGCTTGAGGTCAGTTGCACACATAAAATCATACAATGATGGAAAGACCTGTGTGTTGTCCTTGTTAATGCAGACAGACAAGAGCTCCAACTTCTTAATCATAGCCTCAATTTTGTCCTGCACATTGAATATAGTTGCGGAGAGTCCCTGTAATCCTAGATTCAGATCATTCAGGCGAGAAAAAACATCACCCAGAAAGGCCAGTGGAGTGAGAAACTCCTCATCAAACAAGCGGTCAGAGAAGTGAAAATTATGGTCAGTAAATAAAACTTCAAGCTCATCTCTCAATTTTTTAAAAACGCGTCAATACTTTGCCCCTTGATAACCAGCACACTTCTGTATGTTGTAAAAGCGTTACATGGTCACTGCCCATATCATTGCACAATGCAGAAAATACACGAGAGTTCAGGGGCCTCTGTTAACCATTTTCACTGTATTGTCCAAAACGTATTTCAAGCGGTCAGGCATCCCCTTGGCAGCAAGAGCCTTTCGGTGGATGCTGCAGTGGACTCAAGTGGCGTCGGGAGAAACTGCTTGCACGCGAGTTACCACTCCATTATGTCTCCCGTCATGGCTTTTTCTCCATCAGTACAGATACAAACATATTGACCACCGAAGTCCATTTGATGTCCAGTACTTTAAAAATATCCTGTCTTGTTGTCCTGGTTTCCAGTGGTTTGCAGAAGAGGATGTCTTCCTTAATTGACCCCCATAAACGTAACGAACATATACCAGGAGCTGTGCCAGGCCCGCTACGTCTGTTGACTCATCCAGCTGTAACGCACAGAATTCACTGGCTTATATGCGAAGCAGTAATTGTTTCAAAACATCTCCTGCCATGTCACTGATGCATCGTGAAACAGTGTTGTTTGATGGAGGCATTGTCTGTATAGTTTTTTGGGGCCTTTCCCCCCCAGAATTGTCCCAGACATATCCGCGTGGCAGCAGGAAGAATTAAGTCCTCCACAATAGTATGGTGCTTGTCTGTCTTAGCCACTCAGTAGCTCACCATATAAGACGCTCACCATGAACCCGATCGAACATTTCTGGAAAGACCTGAGAATAGCTGTGCAGCGACGCTCCCCATCCAACCTGACAGAGCTTGAGAGGATCTGCAGAGAAGAAGGGGAGAAACTCCCCAAATACAGGTGTGTCAAGCCTCATACCCAAGAAGACTCGAGGCTGTAATCTCTGCCAAAAAAGGCTTCAAAGTACTGAGTAAAGGGTCTGAATACTTATGTATATGTGATATGTCTGTTTTTGTTTTGAATAAATCAGCAAAAATGGCAAAAAAAAAAAGTTTTTTGCTTTGTCATTATGGAGTATTGTGATGTCATTATGGAGTATTGTGATGTCATTATGGAGTATTGTGATGTCATTATGGAGTATTGTGATTTCATTATGGAGTATTGTGATGTCATTATGGAGTATTGTGATTTCATTATGGAGTATTGTGATTTCATTATAGAGTATTGTGATGTCATTATGGAGTATTGTGATATCATTATGGAGTATTGTGATGTCATTATGGAGTATTGTGATTTCATTATGGAGTATTGTGATGTCATTATGGAGTATTGTGATTTCATTATAGAGTATTGTGATGTCATTATGGAGTATTGTGATATCATTATGGAGTATTGTGATATCATTATGGAGTATTGTGATGTCATTATGGAGTATTGTGATGTCATTATGGAGTATTGTGATGTCATTATGGAGTATTGTGATGTCATTATGGAGTATTGTGATGTCATTATGGAGTATTGCTTTGTCATTATGGAGTATTGCTTTGTCATTATGGAGTATTGTGATGTCATTATGGAGTATTGTGATGTCATTATGGAGTATTGTGATGTAATTAGTGTGTGTAGATTGATGAGAGGGAAAAAAAATCAATTTTATAATAAGGCTGTAATGTAACAAAATGTGGGGGAAAAAATCAAGGGGTCTGAATAGTTTCTGAATGCGCTGTAGGCAACATATATATATATATAAATAAATAGAACGTAAAATATTAAGATCATACAGTGGACACCTAAGGCTATAAGTCTATGCATGCAATGCCCTGATACATTTAGTGCTGAAATATCTGACAGCTGAACTGTGAGGTGTGTCATGAATGAGCCTAGTTAGTATGACCTGGTGACTCCTCCCTCCAGTCAGTGTCATGGTAACACTGAGACAAAGAAGAGAACCTGGTGACTCCTCCCTCCAGTCTCCAGACAGTGTCATGGTAACACTGAGTCAAGGAAGAGGACCTGGTGACTTCATCCTCCAGTCTCCAGACAGAGTCATGGTAACACTGAGACAAAGAAGAGGACCTGGTGACTCCTCCCTCCAGTCTCCAGACAGAGTCATGGTAACACTGAGACAAAGAAGAGGACCTGGTGACTCCTCCCTCCCTCCAGTCTCCAGACAGAGTCATGGTAACACTGAGACAGGGAAGAGGACCTGGTGACTCCTCCCTCCAGTCAGTGTCATGGTAACACTGAGACAAAGAAGAGGACCTGGTGACTCCTCCCTCCACCTGATTGGTGCAGGTAGACTATGCAGATGATCCACTGCTAGAGGGCGGAGGTTTATTTATGGCCACACCCTGTAAGATCTCAACGCTGGGATGGAGTTGGTAGAGTTGCCTGATGGCACGTGAGACACGAAGCAGATGACATCACGGATTGTCATCACCTGCGAAGGAACCACTGTTTTTATCTGACTCTGTGTAGACGTTAGACGTGTAAAGGAACCACTGTGTTTATCTGACTCTGTGTAGACGTTAGACGTGTAAAGGAACCACTGTGTTTATCCTACTCTGTGGAACCACTGTCACGTGTAAAGGAACCACTGTGTTTATCTGACTCTGTGTAGACATTAGACGTGTAAAGGAACCACTGTGTTTATCTGACTCTGTGTAGACGTTAGACGTGTAAAGGAACCACTGTGTTTATCTGACTCTGTGTCGATGTCACGTGTAAAGGAAACTATGTGTTACGGAACGTTGCTTTAAATGTCACGTGTCAGGTTGAGGATGTCTTGTGTGGCTGTAGTCAAAAGAGGCATATGGGCTTTGGGGAATTCAGGAGTATAAAAACCAATGTAAAAGATGGGGAGAGGAGCGGAGATTCTGGGGAACACAGATCAGGAGCTGACTGATGTATTAGATGTTAGAAATCTATTGAGGTAAGAACAGAACTCAATTACTATTGTTAAAAGTTAGAAGACTCTTGAGGTAAGAACAGAACTCAATTACTATTGTTAGAAGTCTCTTGAGGTGAGAACAGAACTATTGTTAGAAGTCTCTTGAGGTGAGAACAGAACTTAATTACTATTGTTAGAAGTCTCTTGAGGTAAGAACAGAACTTAATTACTATTGTTAGAAGTCTCTTGAGGTGAGAACAGAACTCAATTACTATTGTTAGAAGTCTCTTGAGGTGAGAACAGAACTCAATAACTATTGTTAGAAGTCTCTTGAGGTGAGAACAGAACTTAATTACTATTGTTAGAAGCTACTGAATTGTAATTGCAATATAAAAAATTAAAATATATATATAAATTCCAGCAGTTGTGAAACTGTGGAACTAAAAGAGAAGTGTTACTGGGTTTCATTAACTAGTTAAATGATTTGTTGAATAAAGTGCTGAAGAAGAAGAGTAGCATTATAACAACTACAGGTTTAGGGGCTTCACCTTAGGTGTCCTGCAGCCAGTCCATATTGTGGGCTCCAGCAGGAAACCACAGGGGAGCTCGAGGGTGACTGTGTGGAGAGCACTGAGTAGGCTGTAGTTTGTCCTTACTCAGATGAAGTGCTTGAACCCCTGCTTTCAGTTAAGAATTTATTTCAATAAATTTGTTTTAGCTGAAAACCTATAACCGGGATTTGGCGAGTGTGACTCGCCGGTGAGTGTGTTGTCTGAGACTATGCCACGCGCGTACAAATAACCTAGTATAACCCCACGGCTGAACGTATCCGTACAAATAACCTAGTATAACCCCACGGCTGAACGTATCCGTACAAATAACCTAGTATAACCCCACGGCTGAACGTATCCGTACAAATAACCTAGTATAACCCCACGGCTGAACGTATCCGTACAAATAACCTAGTATAACCCCACGGCTGAACGTATCCGTACAAATAACCTAGTATAACCCCACGGCTGAACGTATCCGTACAAATAACCTAGTATAACCCCACGGCTGAACGTATCCGTACAAATAACCTAGTATAACCCCACGGCTGAACGTATCCGTACAAATAACCTAGTATAACCCCACGGCTGAACGTATCCGTACAAATAACCTAGTATAACCCCACGGCTGAACGTATCCGTACAAATAACCTAGTATAACCCCACGGCTGAACGTATCCGTACAAATAACCTAGTATAACCCCACGGCTGAACGTATCCGTACAAATAACCTAGTATAACCCCACGGCTGAACGTATCCGTACAAATAACCTAGTATAACCCCACGGCTGAACGTATCCGTACAAATAACCTAGTATAACCCCACGGCTGAACGTATCCGTACAAATAACCTAGTATAACCCCACGGCTGAACGTATCCGTACAAATAACCTAGTATAACCCCACGGCTGAACGTATCCGTACAAATAACCTAGTATAACCCCACGGCTGAACGTATCCGTACAAATAACCTAGTATAACCCCACGGCTGAACGTATCCGTACAAATAACCTAGTATAACCCCACGGCTGAACGTATCCGTACAAATAACCTAGTATAACCCCACGGCTGAACGTATCCGTACAAATAACCTAGTATAACCCCACGGCTGAACGTATCCGTACAAATAACCTAGTATAACCCCACGGCTGAACGTATCCGTACAAATAACCTAGTATAACCCCACGGCTGAACGTATCCGTACAAATAACCTAGTATAACCCCACGGCTGAACGTATCCGTACAAATAACCTAGTATAACCCCACGGCTGAACGTATCCGTACAAATAACCTAGTATAACCCCACGGCTACGTATAACCCCACGGCTGAACGTATCCGTACAAATAACCTAGTATAACCCCACGGCTGAACGTATCCGTACAAATAACCTAGTATAACCCCACGGCTGAACGTATCCGTACAAATAACCTAGTATAACCCCACGGCTGAACGTATCCGTACAAATAACCTAGTATAACCCCACGGCTGAACGTATCCGTACAAATAACCTAGTATAACCCCACGGCTGAACGTATCCGTACAAAATAACCTAGTATAACCCCACGGCTGAACGTATCCGTACAAATAACCTAGTATAACCCCACGGCTGAACGTATCCGTACAAATAACCTAGTATAACCCCACGGCTGAACGTATCCGTACAAATAACCTAGTATAACCCCACGGCTGAACGTATCCGTACAAATAACCTAGTATAACCCCACGGCTGAACGTATCCGTACAAATAACCTAGTATAACCCCACGGCTGAACGTATCCGTACAAATAACCTAGTATAACCTGAACGTATCCGTACAAATAACCTAGTATAACCCCACGGCTGAACGTATCCGTACAAATAACCTAGTATAACCCACGGCTGAACGTATCCGTACAAATAACCTAGTATAACCCCACGGCTGAACGTATCCGTACAAATAACCTAGTATAACCCCACGGCTGAACGTATCCGTACAAATAACCTAGTATAACCCCACGGCTGAACGTATCCGTACAAATAACCTAGTATAACCCCACGGCTGACCGTATCCTGAGGGAAATACGAGATAACACGCAGTAAGAACTGGACCACGCTAAAATAGCGCCGAACAGACTATACATAAATATCGGATTACTCGTTGATGTTGTACACAGAAATAACCCCCGCTGACGGGTAGTATACCGTGTCACCAACTACCCGGTGAAATGTTTCCAGTAGGAAGGAGTGAACTAACCTCTGTGGCAAGCAGAGATGTATCAAGAGGGGTGACCCGGTTGATAAAGTGAAGCCCAGGGCTCCATTGCTAACTCAGCCTCGGGTAGGAAGACCGAGAGGCCCCCCTCACCAGGAAAGAGGCTCATACCGCGGCCTTCCATACTGCGGTCAAGAGAAGAACATCCGCGCGGCAGTGGACCCAGTAGGACGTCTGGGAGGTACTAGTCACCACGACAGGAGGACAATTCATGTTTTAGGAAAGTAGTCTTTTTATATATATAAAGTTTTGCCTATGCTACAAAACAAAACACAGGGAATAGTGTTTTTGTAATTTGTTATTGGCTGTTTTTAAGAACATATAAATGGGGCTCCCAACATCCCTCGTTTATTGATGGCGCTGGCTGCGCCAGGTTAGGTCTGAATGCATATGAATGTCCGTTACATTTCTAAAATGTCCGTCAAATTCCCTGTCGTGATGTCCGGCGCCTACTTTTCCGAAAGGAATCTCTGAAATTGCATATTGTTTTTATTACGATTTTAGAATATTCTCGTGAAAAACTGTCACCAAAATCTGGACATGGCTGTTCATATGGTGGTTTATGTATCACTGAATAAACGTCGTCATAAAAGCCGGTGGCAAAGCTGCGGGAGCAAACGAGCTTGGGACAGGGATGGGACAGCCATTCTTTTTAATGGAAATATCAAGAGTCAATTTAACTTTTTCTTTCTGAAGCCTAATCAGAGACATTTTCTGGGACAGTTATATCCGGGTACTGGCCACCAAAATCGGGGACGTCTGGTCACCCTAGAATTAAGATTGAACGGTCTATTTAAGAAATAAAGTCCGAAGGGGTGTGGTATATGGCAAGTTTACCACGGTTAAATACTGTTCTTATGCACGGAGCAATGACGGAGTGCCTGGATAGTTATTAGCTGTGGTATATTGGATAGTTATTATTAATTTACCACGGTTAAATACTGTTCTTATGCATGGAGCAACGACGGAGTGCCTGGATATTTACCACGGTTAAATACTGTTCTTATGCATGGAGCAACGACGGAGTGCCTGGATATTTACCACGGTTAAATACTGTTCTTATGCATGGAGCAACGACGGAGTGCCTGGATATTTACCACGGTTAAATACTGTTCTTATGCATGGAGCAACGACGGAGTGCCTGGATAGTTATTAGCTGTGGTATATTGGCCATATACCACAACCCCCGAGGTGCCTTATTGCTATTATAAACTGGTTACCAACGTAATTTGAGCAGTAAAAATCTATGTTTTGTCATACCTGTGGTATATGTTCTGATATACCACTCCTGTCAGCCAATCGGTATTCAGGGCTCAAACCACCCAGTTTCTAATGCTTGACGGAGCAGAGAAGCAGGTTGTTGCAACCATGATTTATTCAATCAAAGGCAATTAATTAAACATACATATCTGTAATAGGGTACAGTAACTAAATGATATCATGAACCTAATTATTTCCTAATCAATGGCTTTGATCAGGTCCTTCAAATAGAGTCGGAGCAGGAGTGAGGCTTGTGTTCTCTGTGTGGTGATGATGGTGGTTAGCTGTGTGATTCTCCTGCTGGGGAGGTCTCTCCTCACGGTCTGAGCAGTGGGTAGGACTCTCTCCTATGGGAACAGTAAGTACAGGTTACATATAGAACATAATATGGGAAATACACAACGCAACCTTTAAGATATGAGATGTTACCCAGATGGCACCCTATTCCCCATAGAACTCTGGTCTAAAGTAGGGGATAGGATGGCACCCTATTCCCCATAGAACTCTGGTCTAAAGTAGGGGATAGGATGGCACCCTATTCCCCATAGAACTCTGGTCTAAAGTAGGGGATAGGATGGCACCCTATTCTGAGCTCTGGTCTAAAGTAGGGGATAGGATGGCACCCTATTCCCTATTGAGCTCTGGTCTAAAGTAGGGGATAGGATGGCACCCTATTCCCCATAGAACTCTGGTCTAAAGTAGGGGATAGTATGGCACCCTATTCCCCATAGAACTCTGGTCTAAAGTAGGGGATAGTATGGCACCCTATTCCCCATAGAACTCTGGTCTAAAGTAGGGGATAGTATGGCACCCTATTCCCCATAGAACTCTGGTCTAAAGTAGGGGATAGTATGGCACCCTATTCCCCATAGAACTCTGGTCTAAAGTAGGGGATAGTATGGCACCCTATTCCCCATAGAACTCTGGTCTAAAGTAGGGGATAGTATGGCACCCTATTCCCTATTGAGCTCTGGTCTAAAGTAGGGGATAGGATGGCACCCTATTCCCTATTGAGCTCTGGTCTAAAGTAGGGGATAGGATGGCACCCTATTCCCCATAGAACTCTGGTCTAAAGTAGGGGATAGGATGGCACCCTATTCCCTATTGAACTCTGGTCTAAAGTAGGGGGTAGGATGGCACCCTATTCCTGGTCTATTGAGCTCTGGTCTAAAGTAGGGGATAGGATGGCACCCTATTCCCCATAGAACTCTGGTCTAAAGTAGGGGATAGGATGGCACCCTATTCCCTATTGAACTCTGGTCTAAAGTAGGGGGTAGGATGGCACCCTATTCCCTATTGAGCTCTGGTCTAAAGTAGGGGATAGGATGGCACCCTATTTCCTATTGAGCTCTGGTCTAAAGTAGGGGGTAGGATGGCACCCTATTCCCTATTGAGCTCTGGTCTAAAGTAGGGGATAGTATGGCACCCTATTCCCCATAGAACTCTGGTCTAAAGTAGGGGGTAGGATGGCACCCTATTCCCTATTGAACTCTGGTCTAAAGTAGGGGATAGGATGCCATTTGGGACACAGATTTGGTAAGTCCTCATTACTTCATGTTTCAACAGCCTCCCTTCCCTCTACTTACCAAGTTCAACAGCCTCCCAGTCCACTTCTTCTACTGTGGACTGAATGAATCTGCTGACTTCCTCATCATCCTCTTCTTCTTTAACAATCACCCCAACAGTTTGACTCAAGTCCTCCAGCTCCACCTCTTCCTCTTCTTCTTTAACCGTCATCCCAACAGTTTGACTCAAGTCCTCCAGCTCATCTTCCTCCACTACTTTAATGTTTATCCCCAGTGTCTGACTGAAGGCCTCTCTGTCGTCAGGACCCAGTGTCTGACTGAAGGCCTCTCTGTCGTCAGGACCCAGTGTCTGACTGAAGGCCTCTCTGTCGTCAGGACCCAGTGTCTGACTGAAGGCCTCTCTGTCGTCAGGACCCAGTGTCTGACTGAAGGCCTCCCAGTGTCTGACTGAAGGCCTCTCTGTCGTCAGGACCCAGTGTCTGACTGAAGGCCTCTCTGTCGTCAGGACCCAGTGTCTGACTGAAGGCCTCTCTGTCGTCAGGACCCAGTGTCTGACTGAAGGCCTCTCTGTCGTCAGGACCCAGTGTCTGACTGAAGGCCTCTCTGTCGTCAGGACCCAGTGTCTGACTGAAGGCCTCTCTGTCGTCAGGACCCAGTGTCTGACTGAAGGCCTCTCTGTCGTCAGGTGACGATCCGGATCCGGATTGGTCACCAGGATTCTAGAATGAAAACAGTGATCAATAATACAGGAAGTAATATTTCCTCTGAAGATCAGGGTCTGTGTTAATAAAGCAGCTCAGAAGAGGAGAGCTGATCTAGGAACAGGTCCCCTTGTACATGTGATGTTGTTCAGATCCAATAGGAGAGCTGATCTAGGATCAGGTGATGTTGTTCAGATCCAATAGGAGAGCTGATCTAGGAACAGGTCCCCTTGTACATGTGATGTTGTTCAGATCAGATCCAATAGGAGAGCTGATCTAGGAACAGGTCCCCTTGTACATGTGATGTTGTTCAGATCAGATCCAATAGGAGAGCTGATCTAGGATCAGGTGATGTTGTTCAGATCCAATAGGAGAGCTGATCTAAGATCAGGTGATGTTGTTCAGATCCAATAGGAGAGCTGATCTAGGAACAGGTCCCCTTGTACATATAATGTTGTTCAGATCCAATAGGAGAGCTGACATAGGATCAGGTCCCCCCTTGTCCATTATTTATAATCTAAAATGCAAAACTGATCTCTGATCAGCACTCCTACTCTGAGATGCTTGATACATTTGGCCCCTGAAATAGATTACATTAGTTTACAGTAACATGTATAAAGCTAATTTTCTCCCACCTTGTTGATGTCTGATGTAGCAGGACTTTCTTCACTACCGGAGCCACGGACAGGACTCTCTCCTGTGGAGAGAGGTTGGTATTATGGGTTATAATGAGACTACAGGACTCTCTCCTGTGGAGATAGGTTGGTATTATGGGTTATAATGAGACTTCAGGACTCTCTCCTGTAGAGAGAGGTTGGTATTATGGGTTATAATGAGACTACCAGGACTCCTGTAGAGAGAGGTTGGTATTATGGGTTATAATGAGACTACCAGGACTCCTGTAGAGATAGGTTGGTATTATGGGTTATAATGAGACTACCAGGACTCCTGTAGAGAGAGGTTGGTATTATGGGTTATAATGAGACTACCAGGACTCCTGTAGAGATAGGTTGGTATTATGGGTTATAATGAGACTACCAGGACTCCTGTAGAGATAGGTTGGTATTATGGGTTATAATGAGACTACCAGGACTCCTGTAGAGAGAGGTTGGTATTATGGGTTATAATGAGACTACCAGGACTCCTGTAGAGAGAGGTTGGTATTATGGGTTATAATGAGACTACCAGGACTCCTGTAGAGATAGGTTGGTATTATGGGTTATAATGAGACTACCAGGACTCCTGTAGAGAGAGGTTGGTATTATGGGTTATAATGAGACTACCAGGACTCCTGTAGAGAGAGGTTGGTATTATGGGTTATAATGAGACTACCAGGACTCCTGTAGAGATAGGTTGGTATTATGGGTTATAATGAGACTACCAGGACTCCTGTAGAGAGAGGTTGGTATTATGGGTTATAATGAGACTACCAGGACTCCTGTAGAGAGAGGTTGGTATTATGGGTTATAATGAGACTACCAGGACTCCTGTAGAGAGAGGTTGGTATTATGGGTTATAATGAGACTACCAGGACTCCTGTAGAGAGAGGTTGGTATTATGGGTTATAATGAGACTACCAGGACTCCTGTAGAGAGAGGTTGGTATTATGGGTTATAATGAGACTACCAGGACTCCTGTAGAGAGAGGTTGGTATTATGGGTTATAATGAGACTACCAGGACTCCTGTAGAGATAGGTTGGTATTATGGGTTATAATGAGACTACCAGGACTCCTGTAGAGAGAGGTTGGTATTATGGGTTATAATGAGACTACCAGGACTCCTGTAGAGAGAGGTTGGTATTATGGGTTATAATGAGACTACCAGGACTCCTGTAGAGAGAGGTTGGTATTATGGGTTATAATGAGACTACCATGACTCCTGTAGAGAGAGGTTGGTATTATGGGTTATAATGAGACTACCAGGACTCCTGTAGAGAGAGGTTGGTATTATGGGTTATAATGAGACTACCAGGACTCCTGTAGAGAGAGGTTGGTATTATGGGTTATAATGAGACTACAGGACTCTCTCCTGTAGAGATAGGTTGGTATTATGGGTTATAATGAGACTACAGGACTCTCTCCTGTAGAGAGAGGTTGGTATTATGGGTTATAATGAGACTACCAGGACTCCTGTAGAGAGAGGTTGGTATTATGGGTTATAATGAGACTACCAGGACTCCTGTAGAGAGAGGTTGGTATTATGGGTTATAATGAGACTACCAGGACTCCTGTAGAGAGAGGTTTGTATTATGGGTTATAATGAGACTACCAGGACCCCTGTAGAGAGAGGTTGGTATTATGGGTTATAATGAGACTACCAGGACTCCTGTAGAGATAGGTTGGTATTATGGGTTATAATGAGACTACCAGGAGTCCTGTAGAGAGGACTTGGTATTATGGGTTATAATGAGACTGATGGACTCCTGTAGAGATAGGTTGGTATTATGGGTTATAATGACTACCAGGACTCCTGTAGAGATAGGTTGGTATTATGGGTTATAATGAGACTACCAGGACTCCTGTAGAGAGGTTGGTATTATGGGTTATAATGAGACTACCAGGACTCCTGTAGAGATAGGTTGGTATTATGGGTTATAATGAGACTACCAGGACTCCTGTAGAGAGAGGTTGGTATTATGGGTTATAATGAGACTACCAGGACTCCTGTAGAGAGAGGGGGGTATTATGGGTTATAATGAGACTACCAGGACTCCTGTAGAGAATAGGTTGGTATTATGGGTTATAATGAGACTACCAGGACTCCTGTAGAATAGAGGTTGGTATTATGGGTTATAATGAGACTACCAGGACTCCTGTAGAGAGGGGTATTATGGGTTATAATGAGAATAACCAGGACTCCTGTAGAGAGGTTGGTATTATGGGTTATAATGAGACTACCAGGACTCCTGTAGAGAAGGTTGGTATTATGGGTTATAATGAGACTACCAGGACTCCTGTAGAGAGAGGTTGGTATTATGGGTTATAATGAGAATACCAGGACTCCTGTAGAGTGTTGGTATTATGGGTTATAATGAGACTACCAGGACTCCTGTAGAGAGAGGTTGGTAAATGGGTTATAATGAGACTACCAGGACTCCTGTAGAAGAGGTTGGTATTATGGGTTATAATGAGACTACCAGAGTCATGGACAGGACTCTCTCCTGTTTATCATTTGATGGAAGGATGGATGGTCTATAGTGCACTAGAAGGGAATAGGGGCCATTAGGGAGAAGACAGGGAAAAGTAGTGCACTACAGGGGAATAGGGGGCCATTAGGGATGTACATTAGGGTAAAGTAGTGCACTACGTAGGGAATAGGGGCCATTAGGGATGTACATTAGGGTAAAGTGAAGTGGCCGTAGGGAATAGGGAGCCAATAGGGACAATAACCTGCCTCCACTTACTAAGATGAGAAGGGTCCCAGCCAACGTCCTCTCCATCAGAATTGATCAGACCACCAACTTCCTCCTCCCCGTCTTCCTGTCCCCAGGCCGACTGAAGACCTCCCCATGTGTGCCTGTAGGTGTTTTCTCAGAGCCTGCTCTGTAGGGAGGTCCTGTCCACACACTGGGCAGCATTGAGGCCCTGGGAAATGGTTTGTGAACATTAAAATGCTAGCAACAGCGTTCTGTTTGTTTTGTGTCTCAGTGAAGTGGCCGACAGTCTCAGAAGGCAGTGAAGTGGCCGACAGTCTCAGAAGGCAGTGAAGTGGCCGACAGTCTCGCAGTGAAGTGGCCGACAGTCTCAGAAGGCAGTGAAGTGGCCGACAGTCCAGAAGACAGTGAAGTGGCCGACAGTCTCAGAAGACAGCGAAGTGGCCGACAGGCTCGAGAAGACAGTGAAGTGGCCGACAGGCCGAAAGACAGAGAAGTGGCCGACAGGCCGAGAAGACAGCGAAGTGGCCGACAGGCCGAGAAGACAGCGAAGTGGCCGACAGGCCGAGAAGACAGCGAAGTGGCCGACAGGCCGAGAAGACAGCGAAGTGGCCGACAGGCCGAGAAGGCAGCGAAGTGGCCGACAGGCCGAGAAGGCAGTGAAGTGGCCGACAGGCCGAGAAGGCAGTGAAGTGGCCGACAGGCCGAGAAGGCAGTGAAGTGGCCAACAGGCCGAGAAGGCAGTGAAGTGGCCGACAGTCTCAGAAGGCAGTGAAGTGGCCGACAGGCCGAGAAGGCAGTGAAGTGGCCGACAGGCCGAGAAGGCAGTGAAGTGGCCGACAGTCTCAGAAGGCAGTGTGAGGTAAACATGAGTATCTGTTTCCTGTCTAAACTGCCACCACCAATAATAATACAAATAAATAATAATACAAATAATACATGTTGCTATGCAGTCTTTCTATTACACGTAGTAAGATTAGCATCTGCAGTTTGAATACATAGAAAAATGATCTATTTGCAGCTTCGCCGTAACATTCTGGAATGTTCATTCAAATCGTTCCAACTGAAATTGTTACTGTGGCAACGCGTCGGCTGTAAAGGGAAGTGTTGTTGAACTCACCTCCGGTCTGGTTCTCTCTCGCGTGGGTCCGGAGGTGGTACTTCAGAGTGGCAGGCTGGGCGAACCTCCTCCCACACAGGGCGCAGAAGTACGGCTTCTCCCCTGTGTGCACCATCTGGTGTCTCTTCAGGACGTCTGCCTGGCTGAACCGTCTCCCACAGTCGGGGCAGGAGTACGGCTTCTCCCCTGATGGATGGGTGGAAGGGCGGGTGGGTGGGAAAGACAGTGTCACTCCACAATAATGAGCCATTTACTTCATGTTCGCATTATTTCTTATTGTTGTTGAAATGGAACCCGCAAGTAAGCATTTCATTGGACGTTGTTTTACCATGTGTATCCCAGACAAATGACAGTGCTGTAATGTATACTGTCAATAGCTGCATAAAGATTCAGGTTTTATTTAAAATAACCACATTGTGGACAACTCGAGAGTTTTGTGACACTGATGTCCTTCGATCGTTAAAAATCAACCTCACCTGTATGCACTCTCAAGTGGACTTTCAGGTGCCCGTTGTCGCGGAAACCCTTCCCGCACTCGGGGCAGACGCAGGGTTTCTCTCCCGTGTGAGATCTAAAATCGAATCGTTCTTTATTCAAAGTGCATTTAAAACTTGGAAACTGACTTTACGGTAAAACAACAGGGAGATCAAAATGAAAACAAGTATGAAATAAATGACCTCTGATGCATCTTCAGGCTGTCCTTCTGGGTGAAACTGGCTCCACACTCCAGGCACTGGTAAGGCTTCTCCCCGGTGTGAATCCGTTGGTGTTTCTTCAGGTTTCCTATCTGAGCAAAGCCCTTGCCACACACAGAACAGGAGTAGGGCCTCTCTCCCGTGTGTGTTCGCTGGTGCACTTTCAAAAATTCATTTTGGGTGTAACTCTTGCCACAGACGGCGCAAGAATAAGGTCTCTCCCCCGTGTGTGTCCGTAGGTGGACTCTAAGACTTCCCTTCTGGGTGAAGCTCTTCCCACACACAGAGCAGGAGTGAGGCTTCTCTCCGGAGTGTATCCTCTCGTGTTCTCGGAGGCCTCCTGAGTGGGCGAACCTCTTGCCACAGTCAGGACAGGGGTAGGGCTTCTCCCCTGTGTGTACTCTCCGGTGTCTCACCTTATGGAACACAATGGAAATAAGTTATTAATTAGTTGTTTTGTGTTGTCCTGTCACTTCATTGTGTTATCCTGACAGGGGTAGGGCTTCTCCCCTGTGTGTACCCTCTGGTGTCTCACCTTATGGAACACAATGGGAATAAGTTATTAATGAGTTGTTTTGTGTTATCCTGACAGGGGTAGGGCTTCTCCCCTGTGTGTACCCTCTGGTGTCTCACCTTGTGGAACACAATGGGAATAAGTTATTAATTAGTTGTTTTGTGTTGTCCTGTCACTTGGTTGTGTTGTCCTGACAGGGGTAGGGCTTCTCCCCTGTGTGTACCCTCTGGTGTCTCACCTTAGGTCACTGACTTACAGCCACTTCATTGTGTTGTCCTGACAGGGGTAGGTCATTGACTTACAGCCACTTCATTGTGTTGTCCTGACAGGGGTAGGTCATTGACTTACAGCCACTTCATTGTGTTGTCCTGACAGGGGTAGGTCATTGACTGTAAGTCTAAGTCATTGACTTGTTGTTTTGTGTTGTCCTGACAGGGGTAGGTCATTGACTGTAAGTCTAAGTCATTGACTTGTTGTTTTTGTGTTGTCCTGTCACGTTTCATGTACTGTGTGTAAATGTCTTCTTTTTAAACTGCCAAATAAAACCCATCAAACTCACCAGGTCACATGGGCGGGAAAACTCTTTCCCACAGTCCAGACAACCGTGAGAAAAGGTTTTGGTTGGTTCTCTTTGGTCCTCTTGATCAGCTTCTCCTGATGCAGGGGGGCTGTGGGACGGGCTGGGCTGGTTGTTAACATCATCCTAAAAGAGGATGAAGGGCAGAAGGCAGCCTTGACTAGTTCTGGAGAGGGGAACTATTGTTTTGCTGTGGTAGATTTTTTTTATTTAAATTTTACCTTTATTTAACTAGGCAAGTCAGTTAAGAACAAATTCTTATTTTCAATGACGGCCTAGGAACAGTGGGTTAACTGCCTGTTCAGGGGCAGAACGACAGATTTTTACCTTGTCGGCTCGGGATTCGAACTTGCAACCTTTCGGTTACTAGTCCAACGCTCTAACCACCAGGCTACCCTGCCGCCCCATGTTGTTGTGGTAGACTATACGAGTGTTGTTGTGGTAGACTATACGAGTGTTGCTGTGGTAGACTATATGAGTGTTGCTGTGGTAGACTATATGAGTGTTGCTGTGGTAGACTATATGAGTGTTGTTGTTGTAGATTATACGAGTGTGTTGTTGCGGTAGACTATATGAGTGTGTTGTTGTTGTAGACTATATGAGTGTGTTGTTGTTGTAGACTATATGAGTGTTGTTGTGGTAGACTATATGAGTGTTGTTGTGGTAGACTATATGAGTGTTGTTGTGGTAGACTATATGAGTGTGTTGTGGTAGACTATATGAGTGTTGTTGTGGTAGACTATATGAGTGTGTTGTTGCGGTAGACTATACGAGTGTGTTGTTGTGGTAGACTATACGAGTGTTGTTGCGGTAGACTATACGAGTGTGTTGCTGTGGTAGACTATATGAGTGTGTTGTTGTGGTAGACTATATGAGTGTGTTGTTGTGGTAGACTATATGAGTGTTGTTGTGGTAGACTATATGAGTGTTGCTGTGGTAGACTATACGAGTGTGTTGTTGCGGTAGACTATATGAGTGTTGTTGTGGTAGACTATATGAGTGTTGCTGTGGTAGACTATATGAGTGTGTTGTTGCGGTAGACTATACGAGTGTTGTTGTTGCGGTAGACTATACGAGTGTTGTTGTTGCGGTAGACTATATGAGTGTGTTGCTGCGGTAGACTATATGAGTGTTGCTGTGGTAGACTATACGAGTGTTGCTGTGGTAGACTATACGAGTGTTGCTGTGGTAGACTATACGAGTGTTGCTGTTGCGGTAGACTATACGAGTGTTGCTGTTGCGGTAGACTATACGAGTGTTGCTGTTGCGGTAGACTATACGAGTGTTGTTGCGGTAGACTATACGAGTGTTGTTGCGGTAGACTATACGAGTGTTGTTGTTGCGGTAGACTATACGAGTGTTGTTGTTGCGGTAGACTATACGAGTGTTGTTGTTGCGGTAGACTATATGAGTGTTGTTGTTGCGGTAGACTATATGAGTGTTGTTGTGGTAGACTATACGAGTGTTGTTGTGGTAGACTATATGAGTGTTGTTGTGGTAGACTATATCAGTGTTGCTGTGGTAGACTATATGAGTGTTGTTGTGGTAGAATATACGAGTGTGTTGCTGTGGTAGACTATATGAGTGTTGTTGCGGTAGACTATATGAGTGTTGTTGCGGTAGACTATATGAGTGTTGTTGTGGTAGACTATATGAGTGTTGTTGTGGTAGACTATACGAGTGTTGTTGCTGTAGACTATACGAGTGTTGTTGCTGTAGACTATACGAGTGTTGTTGCGGTAGACTATACGAGTGTTGTTGCGGTAGACTATACGAGTGTTGTTGTGGTAGACTATACGAGTGTTGTTGCGGTAGACTATACGAGTGTTGTTGCGGTAGACTATACGAGTGTTGTTGTGGTAGACTATACGAGTGTTGTTGTGGTAGACTATATGAGTGTTGTTGTTGGTAGACTATATGAGTGTTGTTGTGGTAGACTATACGAGTGTTGTTGTGGTAGACTATACGAGTGTTGTTGTGGTAGACTATATGAGTGTTGTTGTGGTAGACTATATGAGTGTTGCTGTGGTAGACTATATGAGTGTTGTTGTGGTAGAATATACGAGTGTGTTGCTGTGGTAGACTATATGAGTGTTGTTGTGGTAGACTATACGAGTGTTGTTGCGGTAGACTATACGAGTGTTGTTGCTGTAGACTATACGAGTGTTGTTGCTGTAGACTATACGAGTGTTGTTGTGGTAGACTATACGAGTGTTGTTGCTGTAGACTATACGAGTGTTGTTGCTGTAGACTATACGAGTGTTGTTGTGGTAGACTATACGAGTGTTGCTGTGGTAGACTATATGTGTGTTGTTGTGGTAGACTATATGAGTGTTGTTGTGGTAGAATATACGAGTGTTGTTGTGTTAGTCTATATGAGTGTTGTTGTGGTAGACTATATGAGTGTTGTTGTGGTAGACTATACGAGTGTTGTTGTGGTAGACTATATGAGTGTTGCTGTGGTAGACTATATGAGTGTTGTTGTGGTAGACTATATGAGTGTTGCTGTGGTAGACTATATGAGTGTTGTTGTGGTAGAATATACGAGTGTTGTTGTGGTAGACTATATGAGTGTTGTTGTGGTAGACTATATGAGTGTGTTGCTGTGGTAGACTATATGAGTGTTGCTGTGGTAGACTATATGAGTGTTGTTGTGGTAGACTATATGAGTGTTGTTGTGGTAGACTATATGAGTGTTGCTGTGGTAGACTATATGAGTGTTGTTGTGGTAGAATATACGAGTGTTGTTGTGGTAGACTATATGAGTGTTGTTGTGGTAGACTATACGAGTGTTGTTGCTGTAGACTATACGAGTGTTGTTGTGGTAGACTATACGAGTGTTGTTGCTGTAGACTATACGAGTGTTGTTGCTGTAGACTATACGAGTGTTGCTGTGGTAGACTATATGTGTGTTGTTGTGGTAGACTATATGAGTGTTGTTGTGGTAGAATATACGAGTGTTGTTGTGGTAGTCTATATGAGTGTTGTTGTGGTAGACTATATGAGTGTTGCTGTGGTAGACTATACAAGTGTTGTTGTGGTAGACTATATGAGTGTTGCTGTGGTAGACTATACGCGTGTGTTGCTGTGGTAGACTATATGAGTGTTGTTGTGGTAGACTATATGAGTGTTGCTGTGGTAGACTATATGAGTGTTGTTGTGGTAGACTATATGAGTGTTGTTGTGGTAGACTATATGAGTGTTGCTGTGGTAGACTATATGAGTGTTGTTGTGGTAGAATATACGAGTGTTGTTGTGGTAGACTATATGAGTGTTGTTGTGGTAGACTATATGAGTGTTGTTGCGGTAGACTATACGAGTGTTGTTGCGGTAGACTATACGAGTGTTGTTGCGGTAGACTATATGAGTGTTGCTGTGGTAGACTATATGAGTGTTTGCTGTGGTAGACTATATGAGTGTTTGCTGTGGTAGACTATATGAGTGTTGCTGTGGTAGACTATATGACTGTTGCTGTGGTAGACTATATGACTGTTGCTGTGGTAGACTATATGAGTGTTGTTGTGGTAGACTATATGAGTGTTGTTGTGGTAGACTATATGAGTGTTGTTGCGGTAGACTATACGAGTGTTGTTGCGGTAGACTATATGAGTGTTGCTGTGGTAGACTATATGAGTGTTGCTGTGGTAGACTATATGAGTGTGTTGCTGTGGTAGACTATATGAGTGTTGCTGTGGTAGACTATATGAGTGTTGTTGTGGTAGACTATATGAGTGTTGTTGTGGTAGACTATATGAGTGTTGTTGTGGTAGACTATATGAGTGTTGCTGTGGTAGACTATATGAGTGTTGCTGTGGTAGACTATATGAGTGTTGCTGTGGTAGACTATATGAGTGTGTTGCTGTGGTAGACTATATGAGTGTGTTGCTGTGGTAGACTATATGAGTGTGTTGCTGTGGTAGACTATATGAGTGTTGCTGTGGTAGACTATATGAGTGTTGCTGTGGTAGACTGTGTTGTTGTGGTAGACTATATGAGTGTTGTTGTGGTAGACTATATGAGTGTTGCTGTGGTAGACTATATGAGTGTTGTTGTGGTAGACTATATGAGTGTTGTTGTGGTAGACTATATGAGTGTTGCTGTGGTAGACTATATGAGTGTTGCTGTGGTAGACTATATGTGTTGCTGTGGTAGACTATATGAGTGTTGCTGTGGTAGACTATATGAGTGTCCAATACTTTGATCAGGGAATCAGGGCCTGTATTTCACAAAGCATCTAACAGTAAGAATGCTGACCTCAGACCCTCCCTGTCCAGGTAACCCTAAGGCAAAACGGATCCTAGATCAGTGTGTTTGTGTTAGTGCTTGGTAGGAACAAACGACTGCACCCACCCAGATAAGACTGGCCTTGCCTCAAAAGACCCACCCAGTGGCATGGTGTCAAAGTTGCGACTACAGACTGACTGAACAGCAGAAGGAAACAAACCGCTAGCTTGATACTTTGTAACATGAACAACTACAATCAAATCAGTTTTCAGACGACTGAGCATAACCGGTCTGTGCTGTTACTGCAACTCTGTTACGCATCGTCTTGCAATTACAGCAATGGAGTGTTCACAACCCGATTTGAGACAAAGCTTGTACCATTCATGTCATGTGAGGCATTCGGGCTAGGACAATGTTATTAGATTTGGCTGGCTAGCTAACGGGCATTCGTCCGTCCCGTGTCTTACCTCGTCCATTGCGGGTCGGTCAGAACCGGGAAGAGTGAATTCTGCCGACATGTTATTGATGGTTGTTCTTTTGCGTTCACATCAGCTCGAGGTCACTCACGTCAGTTGAACAATTTACTGGTCGTTAAACGATTTGAAACCTAACCAGCCATCTTAACGAAGGCAATACATGCAGAAATCCTATATGTTGTCATTTTAACAGTAACTAGCTCGCTAGACTGTTTTGAAGAAAGGTAAATAAGCCGACTGTCTGCGTTACTGCATCACCGTACTTCCGGGTATGATTCTTCTGCATGACTAAACTACCCGGTGCATTAGCGCCACCTAGTGTACAAGAGTGAGAAGGCAGGCAATACAAGGGCCTTACAACCTGCTGGAATCTTGTTCAAAATATATATTTTTAATTTAAACTTCATTTTACTAGGCAAGTTAGTTAAGAACAAATTCTTATTTACAATGACGGCCTACCCCACAAACCATTCACACGCTGCTAACCAGATGTAATGATGAGTTCAATGTCCTAAACACAATCACCACCTCTTCCTTCCTAATCTGACCTTTGAACCTTGGTCCACTGACCTTTCTGTAGAGGGCATGTAAACACCGGCCCTTGGGCTCAGAGTCCCATCTCTTCCGACACACATCTATCAGAATGGCTCTGATCTTACATTTGGCTTCATCTCTACCCAGTGGAACATTAATATCAATTATATCTAATTTCAAAACTATTTTGGCTAACTGGTCGACAATTACATTCACTTACACACCCAAATGTGCTGGGAGGCGTTGCATCGTAGTGTTGCGGCATCACTACAGCCTGGGGTTCGATCCCACTCCTTGTGGCAGGCTGACTCCTTGTGGTGGGCTGGGCGCCTGTAGGCTGACTCCTTGTGGCGGGCTGACTCCTTGTGGCGGGCTGACTCCTTGTGGCGGGCTGACTCCTTGTGGCGGGCTGACTCCTTGTGGCGGGCTGACTCCTTGTGGCGGGCTGACTCCTTGTGGCGGGCTGACTCCTTGTGGCGGGCTGACTCCTTGTGGCGGGCTGACTCCTTGTGGCGGGCTGACTCCTTGTGGCGGGCTGACTCCTTGTGGCGGGCTGACTCCTTGTGGCGGGCTGACTCCTTGTGGCGGGCTGACTCCTTGTGGCGGGCTGACTCCTTGTGGCGGGCTGACTCCTTGTGGCGGGCTGACTCCTTGTGGCGGGCTGACTCCTTGTGGCGGGCTGACTCCTTGTGACGGGCTGACTCCTTGTGGCGGGCTGACTCCTTGTGGTGGGCTGGGCGCCTGCAGGCTGACTCCTTGTGGCGGGCTGACTCCTTGTGGCGGGCTGACTCCTTGTGGCGGGCTGACTCCTTGTGGCGGGCTGACTCCTTGTGGCGGGCTGACTCCTTGTGGTGGGCTGGGCGCCTGCAGGCTGACTCCTTGTGGCGGGCTGACTCCTTGTGGCGGGCTGACTCCTTGTGGCGGGCTGACTCCTTGTGGCTGGCTGACTCCTTGTGGCGGGCTGACTCCTTGTGGCGGGCTGGGCGTCTGCAGGCTGACTTTGGTCATCAGTTGAACGGTGTTTCCTCTGAAACATTGGTGCAGCTTCCGGGTTAAGCGAGCGGGTGTGAAGAAGTGCAGCTTGGCGACCTTCGCCTCTCGAGCCCGTTGGGGAGTTGCAGCGTATAGTATTCAGAGAATACTACACCCATTCTCCACAATAACATGAATACCTCCGATAGCAGGTCACTCCTACCAGATTTACCAGATGATAAACTATTCAAGACAGACGGAGAATCTGAGCATCCTATAATTCTAACAGGTTGTACGTCCTCCACCCCACTGGAGGGCAACTATTATCACCCACTGGAGGGCAAGAGTTGGCATAAAATGGTACAGAAAACAGAAACTTGTTTTTATTTTTAAATAGATTAAAAAGTTAGGTAGGTTTTTGTAACCTATTTATTAACACCAACATGACACACCTTTGTTTACTATCTTATAGCGGCGTAATGACCTGAATGACAGCATGGATGGAGCCATCCTCTCTCCTCTCTCTCTCTCTCTCTCTCTCTCTCTCTCTCTCTCTCTCTCTCTCTCTCTCTCTCTCTCTCTCTCTCTCTCTCTCTCTCTCTCTCTCTCTCTCTCTCTCTCTCTCTCTCTCTCTCTCTCTCTCTCTCTCTCTCTCTCTCTCTCTCTCTCTCTCTCTCTCTCTCTCTCTCTCTCTCTCTCTCTCTCTCTCTCTCTCTCTCTCTCTCTCTCTCTCTCTCTCTCTCGTCCTGTGACTGAACATTATTTGGGATGTTATCCAATATAGAACACAATTATTACATCAACATTCTTTTCTATTTTTTTAAAACAATTATTTCAACTGGGTTCCTCACACAGGATGTGGTGGACAGAGAACAAGCATTCCACGATTCCAATTTAGAACACAGTCTTCGCGGCCATCTTTTGGGGTTCACTTTCTCTGGTTCAAGTTCAATAACAAACTGGACAGCACTGATTATTTCATCTCTCCATCAGAACTGGGTGCTTTCTTCAAGTGGAATGTAGAACCACGTCCATTGTAATGGTTCTAACCGAGCCTCCCGTTCTTCATCACAAGGTTAATAGTTGTGTTTGTCCACCCTACTAACAAACACCCATTAGTTCTACTGTCAACACTTACTGATAAAGCCTCCCCATTCTTTCCCCCAAACGGAGTAGGGTGAAGTTGCCCCTAGACGTTGGTCAGTTTTGCATCTCCCCCACTAATGGTTAAGGTTAGGATTCAGGCAGGGGAACTTCACCCAGTGTCTCTCCCCTCCCCAGCAGCCTGTGTCCTGCATCAGAATTCTGTCAATCATTTAGGTGGATTCTAGAACCATGTCTATTCCAATGGAGTGTATTGTTCCTCTGTCTGATGACGATCAACGTGTATCATCGTTGTTGTCCAGCCGGCTAACATCACCTGTAGGAATACTAAGCTTATCACGTCTTATGTTCAAAGCCTCGTGGTCATTCACTCCGTCTCCTCTCCAGTATCAGCGTGCGTCCTGTCACTGTGGTGTGTCCGTTGGTGAGCCCGTAGCTTCTGACAGCGGCCGTATCTCTTCCCACAGTAGTCACAGCTGTACGGCCTCTCCCCTGTGTGAACTCTGTGGTGGATCCGGAGGTCTGACGCTCTAGAGAAGCCTCTCCCACAGACCAGACACAGGTGAGGCTTCTCTCCACTGTGAGACTGCTGGTGCTCCCTCAGATGTCCTGATTGGGTGAAACTCTTCCCACACACAGAGCAGGAGTAAGGCTTCTCTCCCGTGTGTGTGAGGAGGTGTCGTCTCATGGCTCCCAGGTGAGCGAACTTCTTGCCACAGTCGGGGCAGGGGTACGGCTTCTCTCCCGTGTGGATTCTCATGTGGATCTGCAGTACCGAGAGCTTGTAGCACTCTCTGCCACACACCGAGCAGCAGTGAGACGTCTTCGTCTTGTGACTCTCCTGGTGTTCAGGATGTTCTGATGTGGCGGGATTCGCTTTGCTGTCTAAGCCACAGTCCGGGCTCTCTCCTGTGTGAATAACAGAGTGGGTTAGGTATTGAGGCGAGCAAGTCGACATTCATTCACAGTCCGTATCCAAAAATTGTACCTTATTCTCTATCAAGTGCATCCACTTTGTCCAGGACCCTGGTCAACAAGTAGTGCACTTCATAGGAGATGGGCTGAACAGAACCCCAGTCAACTAAAGAACAGAGTTCTGCCTCCACTTACTATGTTGAACAGAACCCCAGTCAACTAAAGAACAGAGTTCTGCCTCCACTTACTATGTTGAACAGAACCTCAGTCAACTAAAGAACAGAGTTCTGCCTCCACTTACTAATGTTGAACAGAATCCCAGTCAACTAAAGAACAGAGTTCTGCCTCCACTTACTATGTTGAACAGAATCCCAGTCAACTAAAGAACAGTCAGAGTTTTGCCTCCACTTACTATGTTGAACAGAACCCCAGTCAACTAAAGAACAGTCAGAGTTTTGCCTCCACTTACTATGTTGAACAGAACCCCAGTCAACTAAAGAACAGTCAGAGTTTTGCCTCCACTTACTATGTTGAACAGAACCCCAGTCAACTAAAGAACAGAGTTCTGCCTCCACTTACTATGTTGAACAGAACCCCAGTCAACTAAACCAACTTCATCCTTCTTTCACTTCCTCCTTCCCAGAATCCCAATAAATGTTCATCCCAGGTGTTTGAGTTCTCCTCCACTTACTATGTTGGATCAGGGACCCCAGGACTCTACAGCTTTGGTTCTGCCAGGATCCCACTTACTCATGTTGAACAGAACCTATTCAGTCAATAAAGCTTTACTAAAGAACAGAGTTCTGCCTCCACTTACTATGTTGAACAGAACCCCAGTCAACTACAAGAAAGCAGAGGTTCCAGACCTGAAAGCTTTACATTAGGTTCTGAAAGCTTTACATGAGGTTCCAGACCTGAAAGCTTTACATGAGGTTCAAGACCTCCACTTTACTTAGGTTCAGACCTGAAAGCTTTCCTTAGGTTCAATAAAGAACTTTACATGAGTTCTCCTCCCTTTACATGAGGTTGAGACCTGAGACACCCCAGTTCAAGACCTCCTTTGTCATTGGTTCAAGACCTGAAAGCTTTAGAGTTCTGAAAGCTTTACTTAGGTTCCAGACCTACTATGTTGAACTTTAGAGACCTGATTTACATGAGGTTCCAGACCTGAAAGCTTTACATTAGGTTCAACCTGAAAGCTTTACATTAGGTTCAAGACCTGAAAGCTTTACATTAGGTTCCAGACCTGAAAGCTTTACATGAGGTTCCAGACCTGAAAGCTTTACATTAGGTTCAGACCTGAAAGCTTTACATGAGGTTCCAGACCTGAAAGCTTTACATGAGGTTCCAGACCTGAAAGCTTTACATTAGGTTCCAGACCTGAAAGCTTTACATGAGGTTCCAGACCTGAAAGCTTTACATTAGGTTCAATACCTGAAAGCTTTACATTAGGTTCCAGACCTGAAAGCTTTACATTAGGTTCAAGACCTGAAAGCTTTACATTAGGTTCAAGACCTGAAAGCTTTACATTAGGTTCAGACCTGAAAGCTTTACATTAGGTTCAATACCTGAAAGCTTTACATTAGGTTCCAGACCTGAAAGCTTTACATTAGGTTCAAGACCTGAAAGCTTTACATTAGGTTCAAGACCTGAAAGCTTTACATTAGGTTCCAGACCTGAAAGCTTTACATTAGGTTCCAGACCTGAAAGCTTTACATTAGGTTCAATACAAGAAAGCTTTACATTAGGTTCCAGACCTGAAAGCTTTACATTAGGTTCAAGACCTGAAAGCTTTACATGAGGTTCCAGACCTGAAAGCTTTACATTAGGTTCCCTGAAAGCTTTACATTAGGTTCCAGACCTGAAAGACATTAGGTTCAAGACCTGAAAGCTTTACATTAGGTTCCAGACCTGAAAGCTTTACATTAGGTTCCAGACCTGAAAGCTTTACATGACAATACCTGAAAGCTTTACATGTTCAATACATTAGGTTCAATACAAGTTTACATGAGGTTCCAGACCTGAAAGCTTTACATGAGGTTCAAGACCTGAAAGCTTTACATTAGGTTCAATACAAGAAAGCTTTACTGAGGTTCCAGACCTGATATACATTAAGTTCAAGACCTGAAAGCTTTACATGAGGTTATAATGACCACCAAGCTTTACATTAGGTTCTCCTGAAAGCTTTACATTAGGTTCATAGATGAAAGCTTTACATTAGGTTCAAGACCTGAAAGCTTTACATTAGGTTCCAGACCTGAAAGCTTTACATTAGGTTGAAAGCTTTACATTAGTTCAAGACCTGAAAGCTTTACATTAGGTTCAATACCTGACTTTACATGTAGAGGTTCAAGACCTGAAAGCTTTACATTAGGTTCAAGACCTGAATGAGCTTTACATTAGGACTTCCAGACCTGAAAGCTTTACATTAGGTTCCATAAAGCTTTACATTAGGTTCAAGACCTGAAAGCTTTACATGAGGTTCAAGACCTTTTACATTAGGTTCTAAAGATGAGGTTCAGGACCTGAAAGCTTTACATTAGGTTCAAGACCTTTTACATTAGGTTCCAGACCTGAAAGCTTTACATTAGGTTCCAGACCTGAAAGCTTTACATGAGGTTCATAATGAAAGCTTTACATGAGGTTCAAGACCTGAAAGCTTTACATTAGGTTCCAGACATTAAAGCTTATACATTAGGTTCCAGACCTGAAAGCTTTACATTAGGTTCAATACCTGAAAGCTTTACATTAGGTTCCAGACCTGAAAGCTTTACATTAGGTTCAATACCTGACTACATTAGGTTCAAGACCTGAAAGCTTTACATTAGGTTCAAGACCTGAAAGCTGACCTGAAAGCTTTACATTAGGTTCCAGACCTGAAAGCTTTACATTAGGTTCCAGACCTGAAAGCTTTACATTAGGTTCAAGACCTGAAAGCTTTACATTAGGTTCAAGACCTGAAAGCTTTACATTAAGTTCAAGACCTGAAAGCTTTACATGAGGTTCAAGACCTGAAAGCTTTACATTAGGTTCAAGACCTGAAAGCTTTACATGAGGTTCAAGACCTGAAAGCTTTACATTAGGTTCAAGACCTGAAAGCTTTACATTAGGTTCAAGACCTGAAAGCTTTACATTAGGTTCAAGACCTGAAAGCTTTACATTAGGTTCCAGACCTGAAAGCTTTACATTAGGTTCCAGACCTGAAAGCTTTACATTAGGTTCAATACCTGAAAGCTTTACATTAGGTTCCAGACCTGAAAGCTTTACATTAGGTTCAAGACCTGAAAGCTTTACATTAGGTTCAGACCTGAAAGCTTTACATTAGGTTCCAGACCTGAAAGCTTTACATTAAGTTCAATACCTGAAAGCTTTACATTAGGTTCCAGACCTGAAAGCTTTACATTAGACCTGAAAGCTTTACATTAGGTTCAAGACCTGAAAGCTTTACATTAGGTTCAAGACCTGAAAGCTTTACATTAGGTTCAAGACCTGAAAGCTTTACATTAGGTTCAAGACCTGAAATCTTTACATTAGGTTCCATGTGTGGCCTTTAAAATAAATACATTTAATCTCATAAAATGTTGGTCATTATTGTCTCCCACCTTGTTGGTGTGTGATGTAGGGCTTCCTCCTTCACTACCAGAGTCATGGACAGGACTTTCACCTATAGAGAGAGGTTGGTATTATGGGTTATAATGATACTACAAGGACTCCTGTAGAGAGAGGTTGGTATTATGGGTTATAATGAGACTACCAGGACTCCTGTAGAGAGAGGTTGGTATTATGGGTTATAATGAGACTACCAGGACTCCTGTATAGATAGGTTGGTATTATGGGTTATAATGAGACTACCAGGACTCCTGTAGAGAGAGGTTGGTATTATGGGTTATAATGAGACTACCAGGACTCCTGTAGAGATAGGTTGGTATTATGGGTTATAATGAGACTACCAGGACTCCTGTAGAGAGAGGTTGGTATTATGGGTTATAATGAGACTACCAGGACTCCTGTAGAGATAGGTTGGTATTATGGGTTATAATGAGACTACCAGGACTCCTGTAGAGAGAGGTTGGTATTATGGGTTATAATGAGACTACCAGGACTCCTGTAGAGAGAGGTTGGTATTATGGGTTATAATGAGACTACCAGGACTCCTGTAGAGAGGGTTGGTATTATGGGTTATAATGAGACTACCAGGACTCCTGTAGAGAGAGGTTGGTATTATGGGTTATAATGAGACTACCAGGACTCCTGTAGAGATGGGTTGGTATTATGGGTTAGAATGAGACTACCAGGACTCCTGTAGAGAGAGGTTATATTATGGGTTATAATGAGACTACCAGGACTCCTGTAGAGAGAGGTTGGTATTATGGGTTATAATGAGACTACCAGGACTCCTGTAGAGATAGGTTGGTATTATGGGTTATAATGAGACTACCAGGACTCCTGTAGAGAGGGTTGGTATTATGGGTTATAATGAGACTACCAGGACTCCTGTAGACTTGGTATTATGGGTTATAATGAGACTACCAGGACTCCTGTAGAGAGAGGTTGGTATTATGGGTTATAATGAGACTACCAGGACTCCTGTAGAGAGGTTGGTATTATGGGTTATAATGAGAATACCAGGACTTCTGTAGAGAGAGGTTGGTATTATGGGTTATAATGAGACTACCAGGACTCCTGTAGAGAGAGGTTGGTATTATGGGTTATAATGAGACTACCAGGACTGGGTTATAATGAGAATACCAGGACTCATGTAGAGAGGTTGTTATTATGGGTTATAATGAGACTACCAGGACTCCTGTAGAGAGGTTGTTATTATGGGTTATAATGAGAATACCAGGACTTATTGGGTTATAATGAGAATACCAGGACTCCTGTAGAGAGGTTGTTATTATGGGTTATAATGAGAATACCAGGACTCCTGTAGAGAGGTTGTTATTATGGGTTATAATGAGAATACCAGGACTCCTGTAGAGAGAGGTTGGTATTATGGGTTATAATGAGAATACCAGGACTCCTGTAGAGAGGTTGTTATTATAGGTTATAATGAGAATACCAGGACTCCTGTAGAGAGGTTGTTATTATGGGTTATAATGAGAATACCAGGACTCCTGTAGAGAGAGGTTGGTATTATGGGTTATAATGAGACTACCAGGACTCCTGTAGAGAGAGGTTGGTATTATGGGTTATAATGAGACTACCAGGACTTCTGTAGAGAGGGCCTGGTATTATGGGTTATAATGAGACTACCAGGACTCCTGTAGAGAGAGGTTGGTATTATGGGTTATAATGAGACTACCAGGACTCCTGTAGAGAGGTTGGTATTATGGGTTATAATGAGACTACCAGGACTCCTGTAGAGAGGTTGTTATTATGGGTTATAATGAGAATACCAGGACTCCTGTAGAGAGGTTGTTATTATGGGTTATAATGAGACTACCAGGACTCCTGTAGAGAGCATTATGGGTTATAATGAGACTACCAGGACTCCTGTAGAGAGGTTGTTATTATGGGTTATAATGAGACTACCAGGACTCCTGTAGATTGTTATTATGGGTTATAATGAGAATACCAGGACTCCTGTAGAGAGGTTGTTATTATGGGTTATATATAACCATTTTGTTGCTTCTCGGCTACCTGCTAAACTTTTCATTTTGTTTTACTTTCATTAACCATTTAATTAAAACTTTGCATTTAACAAATTTACCAACGTCTTAGTTTTGTCCTCACAATTTCTTTTCCCCCATTCAACTTTTCAACCCCGGACGCTTTCTCTGGACGTGATTCTACAGGACCTCCACCAGCCGAAGCTCAGTAGTAACATTAACATGATGCCTTCTAATTGCAGTCGCTGTACTCATAATATACAGGACAACGATCGCCTTATGGTGAGGATAGCTGTGTTGCAAGCCCAGCTTCAGATGCCATCGTGAGGCAGAGGGTAATTTCAGTGTAGGAAAGGATGAAACAGCGTCTGTGCCACCAGTAAGTGCAGATAGGAGTATAAATCCCATCGCACAGTTCCCGCAGCCAGACAACTTTCCCATGGCTTCTGGAAGGAAATGCTGTTGGCATGCTCAACCGGTGACGCTCATTCAACCGGTTCTCCCCATTAAGCAACTGTCAGAGGCCGAGCCTTCTCTGGTCTCTCCTCCTCCCGTTACGGGGTCAGGACGCCGAGCCTTCTCTGGCTACCCTCCTGTTATCTGAGACGCTCAACCTTCTCTGGTCTCTACTCCTCCTGTTACGGGGTCTGAGACGCCTTCTCTGGTCTCTACTCCTCCTGTTTTCTCTGGTCTCTCCTCCACCTGTTACTGGGTCCCATTCTCTGGTCTCTCCTCCTCCTGTTACGGGGTCAGAGACGCCGAACCTTCTCTGGTCTCTACTCCTCCTGTTACGGGGTCAGAGACGCCGAGCCTTCTCTGGTCTCTCCTCCTCCTGTTACGGGGTCTGAGACTTCTCTGGTCTCTACTCCTCCTGTTACAGGGTCAGAGACGCCGAGACCTTCTCTGGTCTCTCCTCCACCTGTTACGGGGTCTGAGACGCCGAACCTTCTCTGGTCTCTCCTCCTCCTGTTACGGGGTCAGAGACGCCGAACCTTCTCTGGTCTCTACTCCTCCTGTTACAGGGTCAGAGACGCCGAGCCTTCTCTGGTCTCTCCTCCTCCTGTTACGGGGTCTGAGACGCCGAACCTTCTCTGGTCTCTCCTCCTCCTGTTACGGGGTCTGAGACGCCGAACTACAGCAGAGTCTCACATCTCAATCGCTGGTTAAACTGTTTTCTGCCCCTCCCAAAAGATAGAATTTGTAGATAATTGGCCCTAAATTTATTTCGGTGTTCCTCAAGGTTTCGTTTTAGGACCACTATTGTTTTCACAAAATATTTTTACCTCCTGGGGATGTCATTCGAAAACATAATTTTAACTCTCACTGGTTGGTATTTTTGGTTATAATGAGACTACCAGAGCCATGGACAGGACTCTCTCCTATGGAGATAGGTTGGTATTACGGACTCTCCTGTGGAGATAATTAGTGAGTTAAATAATTGGGTGGGTAAATAAGCCAAACAAGTGATCTAGGTCGTGTCCAAAATAGCACCCTATTCCCCACAGGGCTCTGGTCAAAAATAAGTGCACTATAAAAGGAATAGGGTGTCAATTGGAACACACAACCAATACAACTGATTGTGTCACCATTCTGCCTCTACTTACTGAGATCAGGAAACTCCAGCCAACTTCCTCTCCGTCAGCATTAATGAAACCACCAACCTCCTCTTCCTCCTCTCCTTCGGCATTGATGAAACCACCAACCTCTTCCTCTTCTTCCTCCTCCTTCACTTTCACTGGCAGGCAGAGAGAAAGACAAAGCATATCTTGTTAATTTATGACACTGCTATTGATGTACAGGCATCTTTAGTCTAAATGTAGAACTAATCATAATCAGGTCAGGAAAAACTCCTGGGACAGTTTCCCAGACACACAATGGGCCTAGTGCCGGACCAACAAGCATTCTCAATGGGCCTAGTGCCGGACTAACAAGCATTCTCAATGGGCCTAGTGCCGGACTAACAAGCATTCTCAATGGGCCTAGTGCCGGACTAACAAGCATTCTCAATGGGCCTAGTGCCGGACTAACAAGCATTCTCAATGGGCCTAGTGCCGGACTAACAAGCATTCTCAATGGGCCTAGTGCCGGACTAACAAGCATTCTCAATGGGCCTAGTGCCGGACTAACAAGCATTCTCAATGGGCCTAGTGCCGGACTAACAAGCATTCTCAATGGGCCTAGTGCCGGACTAACAAGCATTCTCAATGGGCCTAGTGCCGGACTAACAAGCATTCTCAATGGGCCTAGTGCCGGACTAACAAGCATTCTCAATGGGCCTAGTGCCGGACTAACAAGCATTCTCAATGGGCCTAGTGCCGGACTAACAAGCATTCTCAATGGGCCTAGTGCCGGACTAACAAGCATTCTCAATGGGCCTAGTGCCGGACTAACAAGCATTCTCAATGGGCCTAGTGCCGGACTAACAAGCATTCTCAATGGGCCTAGTGCCGGACTAACAAGCCTTCTCAATGGGCCTAGTGCCGGACTAACAAGCATTCTCAATGGGCCTAGTGCCGGACTAACAAGCATTCTCAATGGGCCTAGTGCCGGACTAACAAGCATTCTCAATGGGCCTAGTGCCAGACTAACAAGCATTCTCAATGGGCCTAGTGCCGGACTAACAAGCATTCTCAATGGGCCTAGTGTCGGCATTCTCAATGGGCCTAGTGCCGGACTAACAAGCATTCTCAATGGGCCTAGTGCCGGACTAACAAGCATTCTCAATGGGCCTAGTGCCGGACTAACAAGCATTCTCAATGGGCCTAGTGCCGGACTAACAAGCATTCTCAATGGGCCTAGTGCCGGACTAACAAGCATTCTCAATGGGCCTAGTGCCGGACTAACAAGCATTCTCAATGGGCCTAGTGCCGGACTAACAAGCATTCTCAATGGGCCTAGTGCCGGACTAACAAGCATTCTCAATGGGCCTAGTGCCGGACTAACAAGCATTCTCAATGGAGATTCTCCATTAAAAGATCTTCTTAGTCCAAGTCTTGGCTCACTCTGTTCGGGACACCCACAGTCCTTTATGCATTGTTTATTATTAATAAATGATCTCCCAACTCACCCTGGATAGTAGCTGCCATCTCCCTGTCACTTTTACCACCACCTCCTGTCCTCTGGTGAGTCAGCTTGTGAGCCCGGAGATTCTTTGACCTGATGTAGCTCTTGCCACACTCTGCACAGCGGTAGGGCCTTTCTCCCGTGTGAACTCTGTGGTGAATCTTCAGATCTTCTGCTCTGATATACTGTTTCAGACAGATCAGACAGTGGTGCTTCTCTCCGAGTGAGACTGTTTGTGCTCTTTCAGATGTCCTGATTGGGTGAAACTCTTCCCACACACAGAGCAGGAGTAAGGCTTTCTCCCGTGTGTGAGGTGGTGTCGTCTCATGGCTCCCAGGTGAGCGAACTTCTTGCCACAGTCGGGGCAGGGGTCTTCTCTCCCGTGTGGATTCTCATGTGGATCTGCAGGATGGATAACTTTTGGCAGTGTCTTCCACACACTGGACAGGCGTGAAATGTCTTGGGTTTCTGCTGATTCTCCTGGTGTTGTTTAGCTGCTCCTGGTGGAGGTTGTCTCTCTTCTGTGTGAATGATAAAACTAATGTTATAACTCATTAGTACTATTGGTGGAAATACATGAATTCAACACATCTGGGTTAGATCAGCGTTTCTCAATCCTGGTCCCAGGGACCCAAATGGTTGCACATTTGAGTTTTTTTTGCCCTAGCACTAAAACACCTGATTCAAATCAAGGGTTGTTGATGAGTTGATGAGTTGAAAGTGTGTGAGTGGTGGGGCAAAAACTCAAATGTGCTTCCTTTGGGTCCCCAGGACCAGGATTGAAGAACACAGAGTTAGATGAACGTAAATCATTCAACGATAAGTCATTTTCTATTCTATCCCAAAAATTCCAATTCAAAACATTCCCAAACTATTCCAACTTACTAAAAAGAGAATCCCAGTCAACTTCTAGCAGCTTGGGGCCCTGCCATCTGGTTCCTGTGGTTCCTGACAGGAACTGGTGACTGTGTGGGTTTAGGTCTAGTGGGACACGAGTTAGACAGGCTGGATCTGCCATCACCGTCCTACAATAAACGTTTAAATTACATTTTATCATTTAACAGACACTCTTATCCAGAGCGATTTACAGGAGCAATTAGGGTTAAGTGCCTTGCTCGAGGGCACATCAACAGATTCACTGAGGTCGGCTCGGGGATTCCTAGTGGCTCCCAGTGGCGCAGCGGTCTCAGGCACTACGGACACCCTGGTTCGAATCCAGGCTGTATCACAACCAGCTGTGATCGGGAGTACCACAGGGCGGTGCACAATTATCCCAGCGTCGTCTGGGTTTGGTCGGTGAGGCTGTCATTGTAAATAAGAATTTGTTCTTTAACTGACTTGCCTAGTGAAATAGAAATAAAATAAATAAAATTCAAACATGACTGTCCCAATGCTTGTGACTGCTATATCTGCCACAGATACAATGATGGAACAGAGGGATTCTGACCCTAACTACACTGTATCATATTATACTACTACCATGAGTTTTACCCTGAGAATGTATCATATTATACTACTACTACCATGAGTTTTACCCTGAGAATGTATCATATACTACTACTACTACCATGAGTTTTACCCTGAGAATGTATCATATTATACTACTACGGCCATGAGTTTTACCCTGAGAATGTATCATATTATACTACTACTACCATGAGTTTTACCCTGAGAATGTATCATATACTACTACTACTACCATGAGTTTTACCCTGACAATGTATCATATTATACTACTACGGCCATGAGTTTTACCCTGAGAATGTATCATATTATACTACTACTACCATGAGTTTTACCCTGAGAATGTATCATATACTACTACTACTACCATGAGTTTTACCCTGACAATGTATCATATTATACTACTACGGCCATGAGTTTTACCCTGAGAATGTATCATATTATACTACTACGGCCATGAGTTTTACCCTGAGAATGTATCATATTATACTACTACGGCCATGAGTTTTACCCTGAGAATGTATCATATTATACTACTACTACCATGAGTTTTACCCTGACAATGTATCATATTATACTACTACGGCCATGAGTTTTACCCTGAGAATGTATCATATTATACTACTACGGCCATGAGTTTTACCCTGAGAATGTATCATATTATACTACTACGGCCATGAGTTTTACCCTGAGAATGTATCATATTATACTACTACGGCCATGAGTTTTACCCTGACAATGTATCATATTATACTACTACGGCCATGAGTTTTACCCTGAGAATGTATCCGTCACAAATAACTATATAGGACAATACTTCAGTCCTATGGACCTTGGTCAAAAGCAGTGCACTATATAGGGAATCGGGTGCCACTTGGAACAGGCCAATACGATCTGATCCGGAAACAAAGCCCAGAGTTTCTGGCCAGGTCACGTGGTCTTTAGTCAGGGATAAATCTGCGGCCGGAAACAAGGCCCAGAGTTTTCCTGGCCAGGTCACGTGGTCTTTAGTCAGGGATAAATCTGCGGCCGGAAACAAGGCCCAGAGTTTTCCTGGCCAGGTCACGTGGTCTTTAGTCAGGGATAAATCTGCGGCCTATATTATGAATCTGACAGACCTCTAAAGATTGCATTTACTACCATTACCTACTGTAGTGGAATATAACGATCATTAGATGGAGCAATAACACAGGGATCGACTGACCGCTTTGCCTTTCATTCCACGATAACTAGCCACTAACATTTGCTATGACAACAAACCAGCTGGCTACCGAGCGAACGTGTGTTACTAGATGGGCGCGTTCTCACCTCATCCATTGTGAATCGACCCAACAGTTCTTCTGTAGACTTTTGTGGTTTGGAGAAACAATACGTCACCTCAGAACGGGGGGTCGGGAACAGTTGTCGTGGAAACTATTTGACAGCTAACTTGTTAGCTAAACAAGCTAAATTACCAAAAGTTGTTTTGTGCCTCCTCGCGTCTAGCTCGTTACAGTTACATAATGTTTTTTTATTTATTTTTACATAATGTCTATGCCAATCACAACCGTATCAGAAAAGGTATATGGACATATTTTAATCCGTATTTTGAAGTGAAGTAGCTATCCAACTAGCGCCTGCATCCACCTACTTCCGGTATATTCTTCTTCGGTCAGTGAGCAGCTCCTGGCGCTCTACCGCCACGTGTTGGAGGGGAAAGGCAGTAAACAAGAGGGAGAGGGGCAACTAATATAATAATAATAATAATAATAATAATAATAATAATTGCCTGGTAAACTGCCATAGACCCTAGTGACATTAATTAAAATATAATTGATTCGTTAATTTAGGGAAAGGAGCAGGTTTTAAAGGGGTATTTATTCAATCATGACATTGATTGTGCATAGACGTCAGTGAGTAGTATTGCATGTGTTGGCCACAACGCACCGGGTTCATTATTGGCACCACCAGAACAAATACAAATATGATCAAATGTGAAGGAATTTAACATATTTGAATGATTGAGATGTATACAAAAAGAACAGAATTGCATAATCTCTTCAGTCAGGTTCTCCAAATTTAATGAAATGTTCGTGGTCAGTGGATGGGTTGGTTGTAAAAGCAACTAACGTAAACTCGTACATCGCCTTGGTCCGTACAATTGCCCTTTTTTTAGCGCCCCCAAAACGTAATACTTCCAGATCAACTGTAATGTGAATACCATTGTAAAGCACAATGTCTCCCCTTTCCAACAGAATCAATTGCATGACCTAAACGCTGCCTGTTTCTGCATAATTCAAGCAGGCTATGATACCCGTCGGATCTTTTTTTTAAAGGCGGGTGGGGAAGCAAAACTAATAGTGAGAAGGAGAAATGTGTGGGAAAATTGCTTCTTTTCACTCGAACTTATCACCTTATCGACTCTAAAATGTAAATTAAACACTATAAAGAGTTTATATAATCTTTCATTACATACCTATTTGAAGGTTTGTGTCGAATTTGAATCAGGTTTTTAGGGCGGTGCTAAAGTGATCTTAGAAATAAACAGCGGCTTTGAGAAGGATGACGCAAAAAAAATGACTAGGTCTTCCCCCCCTTACCCCCGTCACTGTCCATTTCTTGTTTTTAAAGGATGAGAGAAGTGCTACACCTGGTGGAGAGAGATTGTAAGACAGAAATAGTTGCTTTATGCGTGCTGTACGTTACGACATGACACGTCTAGATGTAACGGAGGGTCCATTTTTTAAACATTTCTCCAATACTATAGAGCCATTACCATGTCGATCAACGCTTGAAAAGAAACCTAGTTCACACCCTCGATTTTGACGTCAACACAGTCCCATTAGTTTTCTTTGTAGCCTCGTTTGAATGTTGCGGTTGCGCACATTTGTATGGAATGGGGTGAGTTTACGTTAATAATGAGGGCGCAACTTTTGAGGCAAAAAACAGTCTTATATTGTTGACAATATGTAAACTATATTTTTTATTCTACAAATGTTTTTTGAAAACCAATACATTTGCACAATGAGAACTTGTTCAAATTGCTCAAATACATCGTCGTTGGTTAGCTAGCTAGTTCATTTGAGCCATATTAGCATAGATGAGACATCAGTCAAAACAAGACATGGTATCGAGAACCAGATGGAACTATGGCAGCTCCTTGTCATTGTTGCTTTGCTATATGAGGTTTAGAATCATAACAACACGTGGCCTTCTGCCCCATTGACTTGCGCGCATCCTTTTCATGACTAGTCATGCTGGTCATCTATGAACATTTGAACATCTTGGCCATGTTCTGTTATAATCTCCACCTGGCACAGCCAGAAGAGGACTGGCCACCCCTCATAGCCTGGTTCCTCTCTAGGTTTATAATCTCCACCCGGCACAGCCAGAAGAGGACTGGCCACCCCACATAGCCTGGTTCCTCTCTAGGTTTATAATCTCCACCCGGCACAGCCAGAAGAGGACTGGCCACCCCTCATAGCCTGGTTCCTCTCTAGGTTTATAATCTCCACCCGGCACAGCCAGAAGAGGACTGGCCACCCCTCATAGCCTGGTTCCTCTCTAGGTTTATAATCTCCACCCGGCACAGCCAGAAGAGGACTGGCCACCCCTCATAGCCTGGTTCCTCTCTAGGTTTCTTCCTAGGTTTTGGCCTTTCTAGGGAGTTTTTCCTAGCCACTGTGCTTCTACACCTGCATTGCTTGCTGTTTGGGGTTTTAGGCTGGGTTTCTGTACAGCACTTTGAGATATCAGCTGATGTACGAAGGGCTATATAAATAAATTTGATTTGATTTTCATGACAATCAAATTTTATTAGTCACATGCGCTGAATACAACAGGTGTAGACTTTACAGTGAACTTGCTTATTTACTAGCCTCTAACCAACAATGCAGTTTAAAAAAAATAAAAGACAACCCATCTATACACTATATATACAAAAGTATGTGGACACCCCTTCAAATTAGTGGATCCGGCTATTTAAGTCACATCCGTTTAAAATCACACAGCCATGCAATCTCCATAGACAAACTAGTCAAATGGCCTTACTGATGAGCTCAGTGACTTTCAATGTGGCATCGTCATAGGATGCCACATTTCAACGAACTAAGTGGAAACTTCTTGGAGCAAAGACGGCTCAGCCACAAAGTGGTAAGCCACACAGAACAGGACCGCAGAGTGCTGAAGTGTGTAAAAAAAAAAAACCTGTCCTCGGTTGCAACACTCACTACCGAGTTCCAAATCGCCTCTGGAAGCAACGTCAGCACAATAAGTGTTAATCGGGAGCTTCACGAAATGGGTTTCCATGGCCGAGCACACAAGCCTAAGATCACCATGCTCAATAGCAAGCGTCGGGCAGAGTGGTGTAAAGTTCGCCACCAATCTCAACGCTACAGCATACAATGACATTCTAGAAGATTCTGTGCTTCCAACTTTGTGGCAACAGTTTGGGGAAGGCCTTTTCCTGTTTCAGCATGACAATTCCCCCTGTGCACAAAGTGAGGTCCATACAGAAATGGTTTGTTCAGATCAGTGTGCAAGAACTTGACTGGCCTGCACAGAGCCCTGACCTCAACCCCATCGAACACCTTTGAGATGAATTGGAACGCAGACTGCGAGCCAGGCCTAATCACCCAACATCAGTACCCGACCTCACTAATGCTTTTGTGGCTGAACGGAAGCAAGTCCCCGCAGCAATGTTCCAACATCTAGTGGAAAGCCTTCCCAGAAGAGTGGAGGCTGTTGTAGCAGCAATGTTCCAACATCTAGTGGAAAGCCTTCCCAGAAGAGTGGAGGCTGTTATAGCAGCAATGTTCCAACATCTAGTGGAAAGCCTTCCCAGAAGAGGTGGAGGCTGTTATAGCAGCAATGTTCCAACATCTAGTGGAAAGCCTTCCCAGAAGAGGTGGAGGCTGTTATAGCAGCAAAGTCGGGACCGACTCCACATTAATGCCAATGATTTTGGAATGAGATGTTAGATGAGCAGGTGTCCACATACTTTTAGTCATGTAGTGTATGCTTGAGGTAAAACTGAATTTCTCAACACTAATAATTTTCGTCCGACACTGCTCGCCCTCCGCTGGTGGAATTTAGAACTACAGTCCATTCTATTGGTTCTTTGTCTACAGATCATCACCACAGACTCTATCTGCATCCCAAATGACACCCGATTCCCTATATATAGTGCACTAGTTTTGACCAGGACCTGGTATTTAGGGAATAGGGTACCATTTTGGATGTAGAAAATTCTATGTGGTTGGCTAGTCCTCGCTCTGGTCCATTCTATTAATTCGGTGTCTAGAGATGGTCAGCACAAAGAGGAATCTATCCTAATGTGGTTGGCTAGTCCTCATTCTCCTCCACCCTGCTAGCATCAACTCCTTCTCTTCTTCGTCACTGATACTAATAGAATCCTCTTCACTCTTCACCCCTGCAGCCAGGGTTTCCCCTGTCCCAGTCCCAGGGTTTGGTAGTGAGCTGTTGTGACTTTTCCTCTGATGGGCTCGGAGGTTCTGGGTTCGTACGTAGCTCTTCCCGCACTCCTCACAGCTGTAGGGTCTCTCTCCAGTGTGGGTCCTGAATCAAATCAAAACATCAAGTCATGAATGAATCAGTGGATCACAAATGTATTTAATAAAAGCCCTTTTAACATCAGTTGTTGTCCCAAAGTGCTTTACCTGAAGTGAGCGACGAGGGCCTTAGCTCTGGCGAAGCTCCTCCAACAGATGGAACAGTCGTGTTTCTCATCGCTATAATAATAATAATAATAATAATAATAACAATAATAATAACAGTAATAACAAGAATAATACTAATAATAACAACAATAATAATAGCAATAACAATAATAATAATAGTAATAATA